>NC_048306.1:8140570-8264691 GCF_013100865.1 Trachemys scripta elegans | reverse complement strand
ACAGAGGGTCCTGTGGCACCTTTGAGACTAACAGAAGTATTGGGAGCATAAGCTTTCGTGGGTAAGAACCTCACTTCTTCAGATGCAAGTAATGGAAATCTCTAGAGGCAGGTATATATCAGTGTGGAGATAACGAGGTTAGTTCAATCAGGGAGGGTGAGGTGCTCTGCTAGCAGCACTGATTTATACCTGCCTCTGGAGATTTCCATTACTTGCATCTGAAGAAGTGAGGTTCTTACCCACGAAAGCTTATGCTCCCAATACTTCTGTTAGTCTCAAAGGTGCCACAGGACCCTCTGTTGCTTTTTACAGATTCAGACTAACACGGCTACCCCTCTGATTGTTAGCAGTGTGTGTTAATATCAATAACTAGTGTGGCAGAACAATATGGCTTTAAAAGAAAAGCTAGGAAATGAGATCTGATTGGAGTAGTTCTACCCAGAGTCTTCTGATAGTCACGGCCGGATTAACCTTTTGTGCACCCGGTGCCAAACATATTTGTGGTCCCCCATAGATGCAATGGAGCATGGCGCGGGGAGGTCAGTCTCCAGAGCAAGGGGCCAGCCAGAGGCAATGGGGTATGGCATGGCAGGGGCAGCCCTGCTCTGCCCAATGTGAGGGCACTATTTACAAACTGGCATGCCCCTTCCCCTTGGGGGTGGGCCTATACCCCCCCTCCCCGCCCAACAGCACCTGATTCCCTATGGCCAGAGGCCCCCCAGCCCCACTATGTCCAGCGCGCCCCTAGACCCACCTACAAATGCACAGATCCCTGCACGATACCACCCCTGCCCACAGCCCCACCACAACTGCCCAGCACCCCTCACAGAACCCCCACTCCCTAGTGCCCCAACACACACAGATTCTCCCCGCCCCTTCTCAGCCCAGCACTTCTCCATACTCCCCACAGACCCACTCCCCCAGGCCCTGCCTCCTGGCCACACTCACTGGCCTTGCTGGGAGGCAACTGTGTCTGCCGGCCTGAGCCGGCAGTGCAGCCAGGGCTGTCCCATGACCGGGAATTGCTCCAGCCCCTCAGGAATGGCTCGATCAGCCAGGCCAGGGCCTGCTTCAGCCGGGCTCCCTCAAGATGCACTTGCCTGGAGGGGCCCATCCAAGCCCTCCGCACTGTCTCCCCCTCCACCTGGCTGAGACTGTCCAGGCTTCTGCACCAATCCTACGCAGTTCAGCTCCGGGGAGACAGGTGGGGCCCCACAGGTGCTGGGAAGCAGAGTCTGCCCAGAGCCAGAGGTGCACTGGGGTCCAGCCGGGGGGCTGAGAGGAGCTCTCGGCCAGCCGGCAGGCAGGCTGAGAAGAGCAAGTGGTGGGTGGGGGGAGAAACAGGGTCTCGGGGCATAGTGCAAGTGGAGCAGGCCGGGGCCCCTTCTCAGCACAGGCCCCGCTCCATGGAGCCACTGGTGCCATTCAGGGCCGGCTCTACTGTTTTTCCCACCCAAGCAGCGCGCCGAGTTGCCGCTGCGGATGGCTGGGGCATTCAATGTGCCGTTAGGGCGGCACGCGCGTTTCCGCGGCGGCGGCAATTCGGCGGCAGCTTCTGTCTTCAGCCGGATTGCAGCCGAGGGCAGCTGAACATAGAAGCTGCCGCCGAATTGCCGCTGCTGCGGAAACTTGCATGCTGCCCTAACGGCACACGGACGGCCCCTACCGTCCACGGCAGCAATTCGGCGCGCTGCTTGGGGGCAAAAACACATGGACTGGCGCCTCTTACAGATTGCCGCCCCAAGCACCTGCTTGGATCGCTGGTGCCTGGAGCCGGCCCTGGTGCCGTTGTAAACCCGCTCCGCAGTGGATAATGATTTGAATGGTGAGGGCGTGTGCTGTGTATTTGATTGCATATTTGGTATTCAAGTGATAAATTCACAATTATTCTAGCTGAAACAGTGAAGCTTTTAGTCAAGATGGTAGTTTTTCAAGTATGTTTGTTAGGAATAGATAATGAAGTATTGTATCAGGCAGCAGCTACGCAGTTTGACAGATCTTTGTCTTCACCTGAACTGCTTATGGACTGGAAAATAGCTGAAATATATTGTTCCCTGCTTTAAACAGGTGGTTTCCATGTCATCACTGTAGCCACAGGCATCTTGCCTCATTTTCAGATTTTGACAAATACTGAGAGACACAATAATTTGCCATCTCTAAAGCACTCTGATTCCGCATTCAGATCTGTCCCAAACAAGCTTCTGCTTAGTACACAGCAGTGACCCTACACTAGCAATCATTTGTGTAATGACATTTTTTTTGCCATGGATGAAAAGTGTGCTAATGAGCTTTTGATACACTAGATCATCATATCCTCGTAGATAAGTGCTCGTAGGGTACTTATTTGCAAAGAAGGCTGCATAAAAATAGACAATAGCTTATTGTTTGCTAGTGAAAATATTTCTGCACAACAGAGTATGCAACGATGGGCCTGCAGGGTTCCAGATTATAATCAACAATTGTATCTTTGTATTTACTTAAAAAAATCTTTATTGACATGTAATGGGGTCTACAGACTTCATGCTGAGGATAGATGGGGGGCAGGGCCAGCTCCAGGCACCAGCCCAGCAAGCAGGTGCTTGGGGCAGCTGCTCCGGAGAGGGGCGGCAGGTCCAGCTGCAATTCGGCGGATGGTCCCTTACTCTCGCTAGGAGCGAAGGACCTCCTGCTGAATTGTCACCACAGATCGCGATTGCAACTTTTTTTTTTTTTTGCATCGATTGGGGCGGCAAAAACCCTGGAGCTGGCCCTGATGGGGGGAGGGGAGGGAGGCGAGTCTCTGCTGTTTACAAGCAAACAGCTTGATCACAACCCCATGCAGCTGCCAGTCATGGAGGCAGACACCCACAGCTGCAGCCAATCGAGGAAACAAGACCTTCCATAAATGGGAGAGTACAGGGAAGGAAAAGGGGGCAGAAAGACTGGTAATAGCTCTGCACTAGGCTGCCTCCAAGAAAACCACCTGAAGGAGACTGCAAGCCCAAAAAGTGGAGGGCTGACAGGCTTCATTGGAGGGGAGGGTCCAGGCACTGACCTGATTGAGAGCCAGCTAAGGAGGGTCAGTCAGCAGAAACTGAGACCACTAAGAGATGGTGACAAGACATCAAACCAGAGGTGTGCAAAACTATCCCTTCTCTAAAGAGAACAGTCAGGTCACACTAAGGAGAAATACAAGGATGGCTTAAAGACAAATTACAAGAAGAGTATAATCATTACTCTTTCTATACAGCACTGACTTTGAGGTGGACTCTGAAAAGGGATTTTGAGGGATGTGCTCTGAAAAGCCGAAGTGGAGGGGAAGGATAATTTAGTGGATAGTGGCCTAGGAACCGGGATATATGAATTTGATTTTTTCTGTTCTGTCACAGGCTTCCTGGGTGGCACTGGCCAAATCACTTAGGACCAGACTTTCAAAAGTACTCAGTACCCAGAAGCACCTATGGTGACTTCTGGGCAGATTTTCAGAAAGTTCCTAGCCCCCAACCTGCTGATTACTTCTGGAAAACCTGGCCCTTATTTAGTAACCTAAATGGGAACTGCGCTTGTTTGACTATCTGCACCCCCTGTGTGCGCGCACGCGCACACACACCAGTTGCGTATGCTAAAGTTTTCTGGCATGTTATGCAAGAGGTCTGACTACAGGATCACAGTTGTCCCTTCTGGCCTTGAAGACTGTTTTGAAAGCCTGCCCCTTAATCTCTGTGTGACACAGTTTCCTTCCTGTAAAACAGGGATAATATTTTTCTACCCCACAGCAGTGTTGGAAGATATATTCCCTAATACACCAGAGGGGCTCAGAGGGACCACAACAAGAGAACGGCTGTGTGGCTACTACCAAGGCTTATGCAGGGGACAAAGAGGTACAATGAGAAATAGACTGTACTTAATGCATCTGTCCAATGACCTGTAGTGATGTGGGACCTGACCTCTCTTGCCATATTCTGTATCCTCCCCTGTCTATGTGGATATGATCCCTTGATGGGGGACTTCTCTGCATTAGCTCTTACTGTGTCTTGTACTTGACAAATGTAAATGGCTAACCCTTTCCTAATATGCCTGCCTTTAATTAATATTCCAGGCTTGAAAGCTGAGAGTGATACAACTTTTTAAACAGTGTGGTTCAAACATAAGGAAGATGTAAACACCTTCCAGAAATAGGAGCACATTTGATACCAAAACATATGGTATCTATCCGACACTGATGAGTTTGAACTAGCAGGGTACAGAATTGGAGACGGTTGCCAGTTCTGGGGTCACTTTTTTTTCCTGCCTATATAATGAGCGTTGGACAAGTGGCATAGTCCTTGCTTGGGATGCTCCCCATTTTTGCTGTCCTATGGACCGCTGTTTTTATAGCTGTCACGTTTTCATGTGCTTAAATGACTTGCTTTTTGTTTTGTTCACACCAGCCGCACTTTGAATCTGATCATTTCTACTTTGATCTCAACCTCTTCCGGGGAACGAAAGCAGATGGGTGAGGGGAGGTTCAGAGAGGGATTGGTAATAGACTGATGCTGGGCAGGATGGTTCATGGAGGCTCTGAGGTGGGAGGAGGAAGAATGTGGAGGTAGGATTCACCTTTAATGAAGTACCTGGGGAGCAAGGGGCCTGGCAAGCCACACTTCATATAGACCACTATGCACCAGCCAGGACACTTAGCACTATGTTGCACTTGCAGTCTTGCCCTTTTGCTGTAGGAGCAAAGAGAGGGATGAGTTGTCTTATGCCGCCCTTCCCCCCACCCAGTAGAAGGCAGGTTTCCCCTCTGTTAGCCATTCTTTTCTTCTGTCTGAGTTTGATAAAAATTTGCAACTGCAGCTAGGGGAAATAAATTATTAATACATGCAAATAAAACCCAAGTACTCTTTCTGGGGCAGAAATACATTATGGAAAGTCTGCAAGCCACTGGAGCTTGGAACCAAAGAAAATATATTACTGAAAATCATTATCAAATATAAATACATGGGCCTGAGGATGGATCTTTTAGTATCTAACTTTAGTTTACCAGAATACGTATTGAGGCCCACAGTATGCTGAGTTTATAGACTTAAAAGTAGTTGATCACTTATTTCCCAACTGGATTTACTGCAAACTGCTTTAGCTAGATTTGTCTGGAGCTGATAATTTTGCAGACATTGCTGCCTGATGTATAATCCATTTCAAATTGCTCAATCATTAGAAAACACAGGACTTTTAGCTGGTGCAATTTTTGCATTAAACACTATCTAAGAAGCTGTCTTTTTAGCCTTCTGAATTTATGCACAGGAAGACACCTATGGGCAGTCTGAGGATTCTGAACCAATGCTATTTGGCTTTGCCATGTTGTGATGAGGTTCATGCATCTCTCCGTGGATCGGACATAAAAAGGGTTAACAGGCTGATGGGGGTGCAAAAGAGAAGGCCTACCCAGCTCTAGGAAAAGTGCCTATCCTGTCAGGAAGAGAGGGGAGTTCTTCCCATGCTGCTCCTGGGATTCATTAAGAGGGAATTAAGGAGCACGTGGTGATTGGTGGTAGGGGGGGTTCTTGCAGAGAGATGTAACCTCTCTCTCCTCTACCTGCAGCCAGTGACTGAAGGTAGATAGGCATTGGCCAAAGGAAGTCCTGATTTCCCTATTTGTTCAATGGGATAGAGCTGAAGAAAGTTCTAGGGAATTACATATGGGCTTTAAAGGGGTAGGACTTGGCTAGGTTCTGGCTGATCTTGAATAATCTGGTACCTTTTTCTGTGTCACTTCAGTAGTGGGTGAAGTCTCTTTCCCTCCCACCAGCCCCAGTCCTGTGATGCTGGCTGTCTACTGCCACCAGTTTCTGCCACTCTTCCAGTTGAGCACTGTATAATCTCTCAACGCTTCTAGAACTACAAAAGTTCACTAGCCTCCATACAATCTTTCACATAAAATAGGATGGTTTCATAAGACAAGGACCCATCCAAGTTAAAGAAAAGGGCAGCTGAAGTTAATCAAGCATGGGGCATAATAAAGGAACAAATTCCGTTAACAAGAAAACTGATGACTGCAAAGCTCAACTGGACAGGCCAGGATCATCCAGCCAGGACTCGGAAGAGTGGACGGACTCCTCAGGAAACACGACTTCATCACCTCCATTTGGTTGTTGAAACTATTTTAATTACTTTTTCTCACGGTGGCCGCAGCATCTTTTTGTCCTGCTGTGTATTGTATTGTATTGTTTTTTTTAAAGGACACACAAAAATCTGTCTGATTAAATGTATGAACAGACTTTAGGTAATGGAATAAAAAAAAGATGGCTTGATGAGGTAGTATAGTCCAGTTGAAACTGTACCTGATTGGAAGTCAACAGAGCTGGTTTCTATTCCAAGCTCTGTCAGTGAACCACTGTATGAACTAAGGCCAGTTGCTTCCCTACGCTCTCTTCTCCCCCCACCCATTTGTCACTCTTTAGGACTGTGTCTCATGAGGTGTTTGTACAGCATAACACTGACAGACCCTAGTTGTTGGTGGGCAGGATTGAACCTGGGACCTCTGAAGTTAACTGCATGAGCTGCTACTTCATGAGCCACATGGCCCTTAGCTAAGACTGTAGCAGACTCATTAATCTCTAAGTGGTCTTGGTGCCACTAGATGGGACACAGCACCACGCCCAGGAGGTGGGTGGGTTACAACAGCACCTAGCACAATGAGGTTCTCATCTCTATTGGAGCCTCCGGGTGCTACTGTAGTACAAATACTAAATATTAAAGGTAAATTGGTATAATGCAGGAACACGTACAAGTGAGATGGATGGTAAAGGAGAAGATGAATGATCCTGGCATTGCCTGTGTCTCTGATGGAACTTAGGGAGACTTCTTAAGACAACAGAGGGTCCTGTGGCACCTTTAAGACTAACAGAAGTATTGGAGCATAAGCTTTCGTGGGTGAATGCCCACTTCATCAGATGTGGGCATCAGAATGCCCACTTCATCAGTCTTGCGTCTGATGAAGTGGGCATTCACCCATGAAAGCGTATGCTCCAATACTTCTGTTAGTCTTAAAGGTGCCACAGGACTCTCTGTTGCTTTTTACAGATTCAGACTAACACGGCTACCCCTCTGATTCTTAAGACAAAAATATCATGTGGGGTGACCTGGATAATTACAGACTGATAGTGTCATGGATCAGCTATCTATAACAGGGAGCAGAAGAGAAAGGAAGGGATGAGAGAAATTGAAAGAGTAAAGCATGGGGCTGACGAGGGCCTATCCACATTGTCTTCCCAACTATATGTCCATCTTTGTTCAGATTGGGAATGATTAGTAACTGTGTCCTTTCAACTTAAGAAGAGCGGAGGGGTAGGCTCAAGCACTCGGTATTCGCCTAACTGCTCAACTAGAAGCCAATACTAAAAAGCAGAGTTAGGTTGACGCTGGCCACTTTTCGAAGTGCTACCCTAGCACTTTCCTTTAGTTGGGTTGTGAGTTCAGGTGAGGAACAATCCAGAGCTGCTGAACTGAGTGTAAATGGGAGCAGAACTGTTTGAAAATAAAATCTTCCTGGGTAGCATCCTTAAATATTTTTCTCTAGTGATTACACAAAAGCAAGGTACTCTTGTCTGAATGGGCGTGTTCAGAGGTTTGCAAACAGAGTGCAGGGAGTTGCATTAGTCGGTACATGCCAACGAGCAGAGATTAATTCAGTCTTGCTTAATTAATATGCACAGAGGTTTTTTATCCATATAATCACCAGCCTTAATAGCTAGTCTGTGGTGGTACACTGGGTATTTCCCAGTGTGTTATAGATTAGTTGTCAAAAGGGTAAGATAATGTGGTCTATTACCTTGATGACATTTATAAATGGCTCTACTGAGAGAGAGTGCAGGAAAACAAAAGGTCAATTCTTCAAAATCTAATGATAGTTTAAAAAAAATATCATTCCCAAAGGCAATTTTAGGTTTCTTTTCACAGTCAGCCTTCCGTAATGAAAACATTTGACCTGATGTGTAAGTGTAACTGCTACTTGCTGCACTGACACAAACAGGACAAAAATTGTCACATTCCCAATGCTCTTCATTTGTATTTTGACCCTACCTCTCTCTTCCTGCCTCATGCCTTATTTGTCCTATCTCCTTTCTACCTATCTGTCCTAATTATAAACATACAAGGTTAGATGCTCAATTGGTTTCAATCAGTGTAGCTCTGTTGACTTCAATGCTGCCAGTTGAAACAGCTGAGTTACTGGCCCAGAGATTCCTCCTTAAAAAGTGCCATAAAATGAAACATTTCCTTGAAAGTACATTAAAGGCTGCAAGACCCTGCACCATACTTTATTGTTCTGAAAGTGATTCTGTTGTAACATGTGTGACCTGAACCATATGTGTG
This sequence comes from Trachemys scripta elegans, assembly GCF_013100865.1. NCBI lineage: Eukaryota > Metazoa > Chordata > Testudines > Emydidae > Trachemys > Trachemys scripta. The sequence goes on along the minus strand of NC_048306.1, from coordinate 8,256,357 downwards.
AAGATGGCCACATTATATGAAGTAGTGTCTGGGACCTGAGTCTATATCTAAGTCCCATTTTCAAAAGTGACTTAGGGAATTAGGCTCAGGTGCTCAAAATTGTCTAGGCTCCCAACTTACAATGATTTCAGCAGATGTTGGGAGCCTAAATATCTTTGAGGATCTAAACCTTAGATAGATATCTGTTTCAATAAAAGTCAAGGATACTTAAGCTGCTAAGTTACGGGGTATTTTTGAAATTTTCACTCCCTCTGTCCTTCATCCATAGCAGAATTCTCACTTGTGCCAGTGGGAGCTTTGCACCAAGATAACAACCCAAAGTGAAGGGTAAAATATGGCCCCTAAACAGGGAATGGGAAAGTCCAACAGCCACTTGCTGTTCTTCTTGATCCTTCCCACTGTCTCCAGTTTTTCTCAGGCAAAGAGTGAAGAAAACCACTAGTACCTCGTGTCTCCTCCCCCACTTCTTTTGGGAATGGAGTTAATCAGGGATGGGCTCTGGCAGTGAATCAAGGCACGAAAGGCCAGCATTGCAGGACTGCACTGCTTCTAGCATTGTACTTCCTTTATATTGATGGTGACCATGCACCCTTCTATCCATCTGTGTCCAAAAATCATGCTGGGTATGACTGATAAGTCGATGAACATTGCTGCTATATAGATGGTGTTGACTCGTAATCCTGTGAAGTAACATATCTCTCTAGGAACTATTGTTTCAGGCTGAGACTAGAATCTCAGCTCCAGATAGTGATGTTCACATTTTGCATTGTGAACCTTGGTAGAATAAGCAGCCTGAGGAACAGAAGACCTTAACAGAAGTTTTGTGTAGGCTCCGGTGGGGAGAGTTGGAGAGCTCATGGAACTTGCTGGAGGGGGAGAGGGGAGGAGAGAGTGGATAGCAGAGAAGGGACATTGGAGAAAATAGGCATGAAGGGTGCCAACAAATGGGGAGTAGGGAGTGGAGTAGCAGAATGGGACAGACTGCACCTTCTTAGGCCCTGGAAAGCCTCTTAAAGTCCAATCTTTTCCCCCGTTCCGGCTAGCATTAAGAGGTTTCTTGGTGTCCCTGCATAACTGGTCCCCTTCAAGCCCCATATGTTTGATGGGGAAGAGAGTACCCTTCACAGTCCTGAATAGCCTTCTTGGGTTCATCACAACCATCACCCACTTACTGAGAGGCTTATAATATAATACACGGATGGACTCAAGCTGCTGCAACATCTAGATATTGATCAAGGCTGAGGTGTGTGTTTCACTGTTTCTGAATTTTCCCTTGAGGGTCTCTTCATAGCATGCAGAGAAACTCAGGCAAAACTCCTAGTTTTGCCAAGGATCAGGTGAAAAACATTAAAAATCAGAGTTTCACTTAGTTTCTAGCTAAAAGCACAAACTTGGTAGAGAAGTCCATAAAACCTTCACCCAGTCTTGCTCAAAATTCAGCCTGTTTGCTGAAAAGAATCAGCAAGCCCAGAATTAAATTGGAGTTTCTAATAAACCCCATATCAATTGAGCTTAGGAGGTATGATACAGTTTTTCGTAGGTCTAAGTGAATCATCCATTGCCATGTTGGCTTGTGTCCATTAAGACACAGCAATGTGGCAAAAGGAAAAATAAAACGCCAATAGAATCAGTAGGGAATGAGGTTTGTTTTTAATCCTTTTCAGAATGTTGTATCAAAGAGCATAAAGCGAAAGTTTAAAATGACATTAAACAGGATTCATTGGTGGCAGCCTGAGTTTTGTGGGCTCGATTCTCCATTGTCCTGCACTATGTGCCATTCTTTATATCAGCACAAAGTGCATTTCAAACCATTACCCGTATGATTTGGTAGCATTTTACATCCACTTTGTACAGGTATCAATGACTGCCTCTGCTGGAGGGCAATGGAGAGTCTGGTCCCAGTGTGTTGGCACAAAAGTAGTACAGGAAGCTCATCAGTGCTGAAGCATGAGATTGGAAGATAAGGGTAATAAAATCTCATGCTTCAGAGCACAAGCTAATTCTTGTAGTAGTCAGGAAGGAATATGTCCCCAACATTGCACAATTAAGTACATTGTGGTTCTCTGTCTTCCCCTTCCCCTGTAGCATCAAGTTAATCAACTGCTAGAGATAGGATTCCAGAGTAAATGGGCCAGTACTCTGAGGCAGTCTGGCAAGTTCTATGTGAATCGGTCCCAGAAATGCAAAAAGAGTCCATTCATGATGAGAAAGTACCTCCTCCTGTGAATCTGAACGCATTAGTCAAGAGCCAGATCCCTGGGTGGTGTAAATCAATGTAGCTTCAACAGTCAGGGGAAGGATAGTCCAGTGGTTATGGCTTGAGAGTAAGCAATGGGAGACCCTAGGTCAGTTCCCTGCTCTGCTCCAAAATGACTGTGGACAAGTCACCTTGTCTCTTTCTTTGTGTCTCAATTCCCCTACTGTAAAATGGGTTTAATAGCACTTACCTTAAGCATTTTGAGGTTTTCAGATTCTATTGTGATGGAAGTCTTGTAAGTATCATGGATAGAATGGTACTGTGTTGATTTATATCAGTGGAGGCTCTGGCTCCAGCTGTTTGCATATGAAATAGATTTTGCAGTTTCTTTTGGTTAGGGTAGATTGTTTCCCTTCACTGAATTGACCTGTGCTGCTATTTGAAATGCACCATCCTTCCCCGGAAGCTGAATGTAAATACAGGGTTAGATTTGTATCCCTAATTATTCATTTTAAAGATGCACTGGGGCTGACACTGAATTATTAGCACTTATATGCATTTACCGCTATGGGAGCCAAAACCATAATTATTTATCCCTTCTTAATTGAGGCTACCTTGGACAACCACCACATTTTGTGTTGACATCCACTTATTCCTTTTCCTTTGGCAGTGACTACATTGCTGAAGGATATACCCTTTCAGACTCCTAATCGGGGGGGGGAGGGGTTCCCCCTCTGGTAGTTGATAATATTGTCATCCTGGATAGTGGTGCTGACACATTCTTGGACTGCAGCCCTCTGATTTAGTCCGTTTGGACCCATTATCAAGGTTTTGGGGGTTATACAACCTACCTTCCTTCTTATCATCATCCCCTGTTACATATTAACCATCTGGTTTGGTAAAAGCTGCCTCCTCACAGTTTTTCATATTGGTCCTTGTGCCAAATTTCTGTTCCCATGGAAACTATTCTAAAAGTGCCTTAATGTCTGAGAGATGTTACATTTGCTGTCTATAATGGGTCATATTTCCTTTTTCTTTAGCCTTCCTGTTTTTATTTTTCCCCTTCATTCTTTTTATTGCTCCTTATTGTTGCCACCTGTCCTGAAAATTGCAAGAGATAGAGGAGGGTCATGATTTTTGGACATCAGTCCTGTCTCTCCATTTGCACTTTTTTTTTTTTTTTTTTAGAGCCATAAAACCTGTTGTGAATAAGAACTGTTAAAAATGTTAAAGTTGCATCAGTGTCATTTAAGAACCAGTGAAGAAGCTGGGAACACTAATAGACGGTATGAAGAGGAACAATGTATTCAGATGCATATATTTTAACAGGGCTTTTAAGGGGTATTTAAGGGGTGGGGGGACTTGAAAAGGCTGCTGCCATCAGTGAGTTGATGTGGGTTGTTAACGATCAAAGGAATTGCCTTGATTGCATCTCAAAGCGTGTATCAATCTGAGAACTTATGGCAGGAATGAGCTAGCCCCCCCACACTCAATCTTTTTAAAACTATGTGGATCAGATAATTATTTAGTTTTGAGAGCCTTCCTCTCCTCCACAGGAAATGGAAGCTGTATTCCCCACTGCAAAATGAACTCTTTTACTGTTAAATGATTATAGAGAAATCTGTAGTAGAACGGTCATAATAGGGGAGATGTACCCAAGTGCCAAGGGAAGTCTCACTTAACTCAAAAGGCCCTGGTCCGGCAAGTATTTATACACATGCTTGACCTTAAGCATAGGATTCACGTGTTTAAAGTTAACCATGTGTCTGCAGAATCAGGGACATAAGACATAAATGGTATATAGTCCTTGTGCTGATCTTCTTCCCAGGGCTAAATCTTACTCAATATGTATACTTCAGCAACCAACAGAAGATTCTGTGGCTAATGAGAGCAAAGGGTCTGAGTGCTCATACTAATAATTGCATGTAAGGCGTTGCATACAGAGCCATTTGCAGTGCACAACAACGTTTATTGGCTCTACAAAACCTACGTGTTCCTGAGAGCCATCTCCTGTCACATTTTCTATTACATATTTACATAAAGACATCTTTCATAAAGCTCTATCATAATACATCCTTGGAGGTGGGAAACAGAAGGGGAAACCTACCATTATAGTGTTTCTACACCGATTTAATACTGAGGAATGTAGTTTTCATCCAACATGTAAATTCTGTGCACAATTAGTGTGGTGTTGGTTAAGCATAATAAAAAAGTGTGTGGCTGGACATAACAACCTCGGCGTCCTGTTTCCTGCCAAGACTTTGTTTTCCTAACTGCCACCATCTGCTCTGCTTGTCCTGCCACTAACTATAAAGACTGAAAGCTTAGTTAGCTTGCCTTGCTATCAATTCTGGGAGGATGAGACAGGTTTAGTGTCAGTGCTTCTACAAATAGAGGAATAGTAGCTGGAAGTGGCTGATAATGCACCTTCTCCTAGTGACAAGTGAATATTTTCAATCCATAGGACAAAAAATTTGGAATCACTGGCTAGGTCCCTTCCTTATCACTGCCCAGCGTCAGTGTCCCTCTTAGAGGCCTTGACTCGGGAAAGCACTTAAGGAAGAGCTTAACTTTAGCATACTAGGAACAAAAAGAATCCTGACAATGGAATTGGTGCATTACTAATGGAAATGATAGAATTATCAACAGTAAATGCAGAAAAGGCAGAAATGTTCAATAAAAGAATCCTGTTCTGTATTGGGGTGGAGGGGAGGAAGAGGTGATATAGTCTCATCATATGGTGATAACACTTTCCATTCAGCTAGTCTCTATGGAGGTTATTAAAAAGAAGCTACTAAAATTAGACATTTTTTAAATCAGCAGGTCCAGAAAACTTGCATCCAAGAGTTTTAAAAGGGTTGGCTGAGGAGCTCACTAGGCCATTAATGTAAATTTTCAATAAGTCTTGGAGCACTGAGGAAATTCCTGAAGACTAGAAGAAAGCTAATGTGCCAATTTTTAAAAAGGGTAAATGGTGTGATCTGAAAAAAGAAGAACAGGAGTACTTGTGGCACCTTAGAGACTAACAAATTTATTAGAGCATAAGCTTTCGTGGACTACAGCCAACTTCTTCGGATGCATATAGAATGGAACATATATTGAGGAGATATATATACACACATTCAGAGAGCATAAACAGGTGGGAGTTGTCTTACCAACTCTGAGAGGCCAATTAATTAAGAGAAAAAAAAAAACTTTTGAAGTGATCTGAGTAATTATAGGCCCCAGACATTGATCCCAGATTGATAATGAGACGCAATAAAGAATGAAAGGAAGATAATGTAATCAATGCAAATCAATATGGGTTTATTCAAATAGATCCTGTCAAACTCACTGGATATCTTTTTTATGGGATTACAAATTGATTTGATAAAGGTAACAGTGTTAATGTAATATACTTAGATTCCTGTAAGGGATCTGACTTGGTACCACATGCCATTTTGTTTTAAAAAGAACCAAGACCAATATAAAATTAAGATGGCAAACTTTAACTGGATTAAAAACTGTCTAACTGATAGGTCTCAAAATGTTGTAAATTGGGGATCATCATCAAGTGGTGTCCCGCAGGGACAACTAAGATTGGTTCTAAGTCCTATGTTATTTAACATTGTTTATTAATGACCTGGGGGGAAAATAATCACTGATACACTTTGCACATGACCCCCAAAATGGAGGAGTTTTAAATAATGAAGAGAAGAGGTCACTGATTCAAAGTGATCTGGATAGCTTGGTAAACTGAGTGCAAGCAAACATACATTTCAATATGGCTAGATGTAAATGTTTTCATCTTGGACCTACATTCTTTGTTCCTACTTATAAACTGTGGGACTCTACCCTGGGAAGTAGTGACTATGAAAAAGGGATGATTGTGGTGATTAATCAGCTGGACAGAAGCTCCCAAAATAAAGCTGTGGCCAAAAGAGCTAGTATGAGCCTCAGATTCATAAACAGGGGAATCTCCGGTACGAGTAGAAAGATTATTTTACTCTGTATATGGAACTGATGCAACCATTGCTGGAATACGATGTTCAGTTCTGCTGACCACAATTCAAGAAGGGGGTAGATAAATTGGAGAAGGTTCAGAGAAGAGCCACAAGAATGATTAAAAGATTAGAAAACCTGCCTTTATAGTGATTGTGACCACATGTTTTCAAACTGAAAATAGATACCACTGGATTTCTAAGATTCCATAGTTAATTTTCAGGAGTGAGTTGACAACCTCTTCTGATACCCCCTTTTTCCCTTGACAGAAAGAAGTACCAGAGAATAATGAAGTCCACTGCGACTTTGCTTTTGCTAATAAGTTTAAACGGAGTGTGTTGAGATCCTACAGTGATGAGCAGCAGTATAAAACCCTGAGACAGATAAACTTATTCTTCTGTAAACATTCTGATTTGAAAAAAAAAATCTATCCATAGGAAGGAGCCACTGTTTATAATCTTTTTTTTTTAACTTAAAACAAAGATTTTCATTTATGTATGTATGTGTGTATATATATCTCCTCAATATATGTTCCATTCTATATGCATCCGAAGAAGTGGGCTGTAGTCCACGAAAGCTTATGCTCTAATAAATTTGTTAGTCTCTAAGGTGCCACAAGTACTCCTGTTCTTCTTTTTGCGGATACAGACTAACACGACTGCTACTCTGAAACCTGAAATTTTCATTTATGTTTGCAGTGTTGTTGTAGCCATGTTGGTCCTAGGCTATAAGAGAGACAATGTGGGTGAGGTAATATCTTTATTGGACCAACGTCTGTTGGTGAATGAGACAAGCTTTTAAGCTCCACAGAGCTCTCCTTCAGACCTGTGGAGCTCGAAAGCTTGCTTCTTTCACCAACAGACATTGTGAAAGGATATTACTTCACCCCTGTTGTCTCAAGATTTTCATTAATTTTTTCGTCTTTCCTGTTACTTGGTACATCTAACTAAAGGTCAATAACTGCTCTTTAATCTACTGAAAAAACAAGGTTTAATTTAAGTCTGAAGGGCAAACTGATATAGTGAATTTTTAGCCTTTATAAAATTTGTGCAAACAAGGAAAAAAATGTCTATCAACCCCACACTAAAATTAAGGGATGGCCATCAGAAAACTCGACGTGTTTTTAGCTCTGGTCAAGTTATAAAATCAGTAGTAAAAGGCAAGGGTTTCTTCATGATTTGGGAAAAGGGACCAAAGTGATGTAAGTGAAATTGCTTATTAGGAGACTGATCCAAAGCTCATGGAAAGACTCCCATTGATTTCAGACGGCTTTCTAGCAGGCTCTGGATGTGTCTAGTGCCTTTATGAACGAGAGATGAAATCTGGAATAACAGGAACAAACAATTGAACAATGGCCAATGACATAAGCCTTAAATAACACTGCGTTCAAATATTTTGATTACGTTTATGGAAACTTTAAATGAAAATTCTTTTTGACCTGAAAAAAGTGAAACTTTTTTTTGGTTTGAAATTTGTTTTTAGGCTTCCCCCCCGCCCTCCCCCCCAACCAAAAGAATTCAACACAACTGAGATGAATTCCCAAAACCTTTTGGTGTCACCACATCTGCATTTTTCTCTGGAAAAAAATGTCAGCAGAAAAATTTCATCCCAGCTCTAGTTTTGACTGCAGTGCAGTGCACCAACTGCTTTGGCTAGACCAGAGGAGAGGAGGATGGAGCAATGACTCCGCCTACTGCCTGCCATTCCCCCTGCCCACTTCCTCCAAGAGTATTGGTTGCACAACCTCTGTTCCCACTCCCTGTTCCTCCTGTGCCAACCAGAAAATCCACATAGGTCCTACAAGGCTACAGAGACAGTGGGTTGTGGGTGGGCAACGGAGAACAGTCTAAGCTCAAATTAATAAAGTGAGATTTACCACTTAAAATACAGGAAGAGCAAGCTTAGGAAGAAAAGGTGGCAGGTGAATCTCAACCATGACTCCAATGTGTTATATTGTCCGGTGTGTATTATGTAAAATATCATCGTTGAGCTACTTGTGTGGGAAGGGCTCAGATTAGGGAGAGGGCACCTAAAGATTAATAAGGAAAGGCAGCCAATAGACTTGGAACACACTGGAAACCCACTGTTCTTGTCAACATAAGCCTGGGTGACAAGATGGGTGAGGTAATTTGTCTTTTATTGGACCAGCTTGTGTTGGTGAAAGAGACAAACTTATGAGCTACATAGAGGTCTTCTTTAGTTGACCCAGAGAAGAGCTCTGTGTGGTTCAAAAGCCGGTCCAATAAAAGACATTACCTCACCCATCTTGTCTCTCTATTAATATCCTGGGACTGACACAGTTACAACTACACTGCATATAACACAAGCCTGAGGGATTTAAATGCCTTTATCCAAAGTCATTCAAATTTAGAGACTTTATAGACCCTTTCCAATGCTGCAAAGATAAAAATGAAACAAGCTACAAAAATAAAAGAAGTAAATAAAAAAATGGAATGGAAAGTGTTGAAAGATTCTTGGTAATGCACAAATATATAGAGAGATCATCCAAGTGTGAAAAGGAAATTAAAAATAGTGGGGATCAGAATAGTTCCACTTGAGATTAAAAACGGAGAAGATTCTTTGAAATGGAATGGGAGGATATATTGTAATCACAACACCTTGGCTAGGAAGATTAAGTAGAGGAAAGGACGAGGAGCGTAAAATCAACAGTGCAGTATAGATTGTGAATCACCAAAAATACCTGCAGCGAGACTTCCTTTTAAAGCAGCCCACAGTTAATTTCTGTGTTTGAGTGCTGCTTTGGTCCTGTAATCTAGGCACTGCATATGGTAGTAGTACTCAGACTGTACAGCTCAAGTGATCTATATTGTGTGTGTGTGCAACTAGTATTACTAATGTCGAGGCTGGCAGTCACTGACTGCAAAGAGAGACCTTGGTGCTTTATTATCTGAGGTCACATTAAAAAGCTAAGTACGGTGCCAAGCACTGCTTTAGAGATGTGCACTTGTTTCTCTGAGGTCCCTGACGCCTGATGAGACACTTACCTCACTAGTGAGTGTTGGCACAAAGAAGAATAACGAGCCATAAAGCTGTTTGGCAGGGTTTAATCTTACACACACACGCACACACAATAAAAAAAGAGAGAGAGGGAAATAACTGATTTGTCTGACCAAAGTAAAGTGAGTGTAGTCTCTGAAAATACAATTTCTGTTGTTAAGACCGATGGTGGTTTCCCACCTCCCCATACACCAGTGCAGAAGGTTCTGTCTTTCACTACGTGGGTTATTCCTGCACAGAGCAGTGGGAATACTGAGCTTTACCTCATGAGGTGTCCTTTCATTTCTTTCAGGAGAGCCCAGGGTTTATCGTGTGATTCAGGGGAGTGGATGGTGGTTCTGTCCCAACCACAACTAGGTTGATATAGGGAGATCCCAGGGATTGTGAAAGGAGAGGCAGGAGGCCTCCACTGATACCATGTTGTCCTGGTGATCTGCTGCCCTCAGATGTCCATGATAAGAAGGGGAGAAGCAATGTCAGTTTTTTACAAACTTGGCTGTAACTTGCTTTGCCAGGAGAGTGCTCACAGTTTTTAAGCCCCACCAGTTCCTGCCCCATGATTGTCAGAAGTGGGTTTCTGTCACAGAATCTGCTCACCCCTTTCCACACCAGCCTTCACTAGATTCCCGGGCAAAGGCACCTCTCCACTCTCTGAGGTGGATTGGAGACGCAGGAGGCATCTTGACACAATGCGTACACAGTGGACAGCTTCTCCCTAGTGCAGAGTGCTCTGACATTTCACTGTAATGAACTTTGAAATGCAACACAATGGTAACAGGGATGTATTGAAACCACTTTTTTCAGAATCAGATAGTTGGCTTCAGGTCTGAAGCTCCAATCCTGCAAAGATTTACACACATGCTTATCTTTACCCACCCTAAGTAGTTCCACTGACTGCAGGGTTAGTGAGACAAGCACATGAATAATCCTTTGCAGGAACAGGGTGCTGGTTTCCAACAGGTGAGACCCCATACCAGTAGGGAAAGCAGTGCTCTCTTCAGAGAAGAAGGTTGAAGCGTGGCCTGGCCATGCAAGGTAATGAACGCAAGAACTGAGACGTGCTTAAAATGGCAACTCTGTAAATTGAAAGTAACCATTATCCAGTGTGTGTCCTGGATAAGTTTTGTACAAGTGAAAGTCTGGCAAAAGAGTCAAATTCCAGCACATCTCAAATATGAACTGGGGATTTAGCCCATTCCTAATTTATAAGAGAGATGAATATTCCAGCATTTTTACCTCCCACTCTTTTTAACATTTATATATGTTTAGTATAATTATCATAATTGTAGCAATTAAAGACATCCTTTAAGAATAGTGTCTGTTCCCTTTAAAACAATCTTTTTTTATAGGGATAGACACAAACATAATTTAGAAGCAAATCTTGAAGCATTGTTCTATTAAAAAAAATAATGACTATACTGCAATTTCATAATCATGAGCAGAACTGTCTGACAAATCATTTGGAATAAATTGTGGGTCGGAAACACTTCCAAATAAGAAATAACCACTCATGAGGAGAGTGGCTAATTGCTTATCCATCCCACCACTCCCTGTTGGTATAGAATTAGGTAGCTGCAACAGCTGCTCCAAACTGGGAAGATTTCGGGGGTGGGGTGGGAATAACCACTTACATGCAATAAAGAATGAGACTGAAGTCCTGGGAAAATGCGAAACTGTTTGTTCATGTTCTATTACCTTAGTTATTTGATACTGAAATATCGATAACTTCAGGTTATATTGTGATTTCAGCTACACTTGTAATTCCAAAGAGACTCTAGTCCTTCTTCAGCAAAGCTCTTAAGCACCTATTTATGTTGAACTGAAGTCAGTGAACCTAAGCACATGATTAAAGTTAAGTTTGTGCATAAGTGCTTTGCTGATGTGCGTATTGGACCATATTGTCACCCTCCAGTATTTTATTGAAGACAGAAGAGTTAAACAAGCCAATGAAATCCAACATGAGCAAGATCTTTTGGTCAGGGAGGAAAGTTGATTATTTGTTTCTTTATTTCTTACAGAGATGTACAATAACTAGATTCCTGAGCTGTTTGACACAGGGAGAAGGGATATGCAAAATTCAATTAAAAATGTTATTTTTAAACGTACATTTTCGTGGGCACTTGTATGCAAAGAATTTTCTAAATATATATTTCAGAACCTATAAAAGTTGTTTGATGTATGATTTGCATTTAGATATGATTTATTTTACTTTAGTTTGCAAATGTGCCAGTTACAAAAGTCTCAAGGGACACATGCACCATTTAACACATGCAATTTGAGAATGTATTGGGATTCACTCCAAGGCCTTTCTCACTCAGCTTATCCAGAACACCTCATCCAGTTGTAGAACACTTCTTCCAGTTCTCTGGGATCCAAAACACTCACTTCAACTCTGGGTTTTGTCACTGGGGTTCCTTTATTTGACATACAGCAAAACTACGCTGAGTGAATCAGACTCAAGCGAATAGGGGTGTGTATAGGGCATGCCACACATCCAAAGTTACAGATAACCTCTTCCTTTATAGACATTTACACATTCCATTCCATTTACCATATATTTAATCACACATTTTTTGGATTTGCTTGGTTACTCTGCAGGAACCAATCCTCGTATAGCATGCTCCATGCATGTGCTGTTCAGTGGAACTTAATCTTTACATTCCAGGTTTATCTTGTCCATAGTCCATTGCATCAAGGTCTTGCTGCTTATCTTAGCACAGACATCCTGATGCCAGCGTACTGTTTCTCAAGCTCCTATTTACAACTTAACCTTCCATTCACCTTCCCCATTATGCTGACTAAGAAATGAGGCAAATTATTTATGTCAAGCCATGCCTACAGAGTGGAAGTAAAATAAAAATCAAGAAGCGCCGCTCTCCTTTTCACTGCACCTGACTAACCGACCAGGAATATAGCTGAGGAAAGAGAGTGGGGCCATCACCCATGCTCCCAAAGTTTTCAAACTTGGGCTCTTGGGGACCAATAGATGATGACAAAACTACTCAAGTGTCCACGCTAAAGACTGTGGTATTCCAGGTCCCAGGTTTTTAAAGGGACACTATTGTTTGGGATTTTTTTTTAAATTTTGATTTAATTTTAAGGGTAACATTTGTTTGTTGAACAAGTAAGCATTTTTCCACAGTGTCTGAAACCCAAGGGTTGCAGCACTAATGAATAACCTGGCCATTAAACCTACTACAGAGGAAAATGAAAGTGACTTCTCTTGCATTCCGTGTCCAGGGGAGAGGCATGCACAAGGTAAATAAAGTACATGTAATGTCAAGGAAATAATTAAGAAAAAAATTCCATCTTTAATAATCTAAGATGTTTCTGTTGTCATCAGCTGTCCAAACGTCAGTGTACAACACATTGATTTAAGTTCACAGTGTCCTGAGAGCTGTTAAACTATCTGATTGCTGTACAAAACTGAGGTGATGATCATCTTTCCCTTGGTTTCAGTGAAAAGACTTTCATGCCCCTGAATAATGCTGTGAGTTTGGAGACCGGATAAACCTTCAATCCCAAAGCAGAACTGAGGCTATGTCTACACTTGGAGATAGGAGCATGAGACCGAGCTCACATAGGCATTGAGAGCAGCTCTCTTTGACTTAGCATGCTAACAATAGTAGTGTAGCTGCGGTAACACAGGCAGCAGCACAGACTAACCAACTGCATACTTACGGGGTGCAGATGGACTTGTACTTGAGGCAGTTCTCCTGCCATACTCTGCTGCCCGTGCTACCATGGCTTCGCTACTATTTTTAACATGCCAGCTTAATGAGAGAGAGAGCTCTCAATGTCTATGCGAGTTGGGAATCACATCCCTAGCTCTAAGTGTATACATAGTCTGATTTAACCCTCATGTCCCACCTGGATTCTTTTCAGAACCTTGCAAGATAGCAAATTTGACATGATTTTCGTGCTATAAAATGAGCCCGCTTGCTTTGTAACGAGATACGCGTTTTACATAAGTTACAAAACCCAAAGCAGGAGGGGAGGTGTCTTTGGATGGTTTCAAGTATCACTGTCTACATAGTAGCTTCTTATTCCCTATATTCTTATGTGATATTTTGTGTGCTTAGGTATGAATGGTGGCTCAGATGTCTTGGCAGGTGGTGGAAGTGGTGCTTTAAAAACAAAATTATATGTCATGTAGCCTAGTTCTAGTTGAAAGTTCTGGTGATACCAAATCACATACTGGGTGCTTTGCCCACACTTCTATCTTTTTTGAAGGCTAGGAATTGGACAGAAGAAAATAGGTATGTTTTTGTTTGTAAAAGTACATCTTATTATATTCATGGACCACAGAGAAGTTAAATAAAAACATAGAATGTTCTTTCTGGAAGGTTACAATTTAATCCTACTTTGTTTCTTAAAATTCAGAACCCTAACACAAGAACCCCAAAACAGGAGAGACTAAGCAGGCTGCTCATTACAACAGACACAACTCAACCTCCTGTACTCTAGCCTGGCTTTCCGCAGACTGTGTCTGACTGTAAGTGACTCTCATTGCTTCCCTATAGTGCCCCCTAATCTACAAGCAGGGCAAGGAAACCGCTTACAAATTAAAGTGAGAGCTTGTAATTTTAACTCCATTTTCAGTAGACCATACCTGTCTTTCTTGTTTCTCAGTGAAGTAAGGTGATATTCAATGGAATGTTTGTATTATCAGGAGGGAGTCTTCATTTTACTGAAACACTAGCTACTGCCACTGCATCACTGTCATTGAAATCCTGTCAGGAATGAAATTAGTTTTTGTGAGCACTTAGAAAAGAAAATCTCCTTAATATTTGCTCTCCCAAACACAGCTCCACATTTTTTACTGTGTGTGTGATTTATGCTCCAGATCACAGAAGAATATTAACCTTCCAGTGTCTTTTATTCCTCCCCACACTGTGTTTATTTTAACTGATGGCCTCATTGTAGGGCCAGATCTGAATGTTCATAATGATACCAGCAGTTGGCAGTCTTTCTGTTGTACCCAGCTGAGGTAAAGGGAGAATTTAAGCCTGATAAACCTACAAGGTGCTTGTTTGAGCCTCTTGTGAACAATTCGCATCAGCTAAGCTAATCACTCTAATGTGATGGAAATTACTTTACCTGACAAAGTCTGCTTTTGGCAAGGTTACCATGATGAAAAGAGAGTGAATGTGGAAATATGAATACAAGTTGAAAACATTTCTCTGTACATACTTCAATGACCCACTGTGGTTGGAAAACTTGTGCAGAAGAACAAAGAGTGGGTGGCTTGGTGGGGGCTAGATTAATTTAAAGTAATATCTAAGCCAACATTTTGAAAAATAGCTCCTGATTTGGGGGCTTCAAAGTTTGGGGTGCTCTGTTTGAGATACCTTAGGCCTGGTTTTCAGAAGTACTGAGCACTCACTGTTTCAACTGGAGTCAAAGAAAGCCAGTGGAATCAGAATTTAAGAGGCTCAAGTTAGGCCCCAAAAATTAGGCACGGGAAAATTGGCTGCAGGTATTGGTATGAGAAAACTTCAGAGCCTGGCGCAGCTGGAGTTGTCAAACACTTTCACAGATGATGCCATGGACCCCAGAAAGGGAACCTTATAGATCTTGGCTTATTATGGAAAACTTCCCTCTAAATTCCTTCGGCTATGGCACAGGTACCAGTACTTGGACGGAGTGGAGATGTCTTCCATATGTCGTATTCAAGGGTCAGCTCAATCCATAGTGCTGGCTAGAACAGTCTTGACAATGGCACTAACTTGCACCACTGTTACTATATCCCCTAGGAGCCAATGCAGGGGGACAGTATAGCAGGGGTAGACTGGCCATGCTTCCTCCAGTCCCAGACTGTGGGCCACACCGGAATGCCCCCAGCGCGCCAGAGGCAGTTCTGTGTCAAGTTCATAGGTCCTCAGTATTACGGGTTGTCCCTGTGGTGGTGGTGAGGGGTTTCAAGTCTGCCGTACTGCTCCTTACTCTTTAGATAATACTATTCATCCTGGGCTTCATCCTGAATTGTTCAAGGTAATGGGATTTTTTCCATTGACTTGAATGGGAGCAGGATCAAGCCCTATACGAGGGTCAGTGTTGTTTCATACCATTGTGTATCTTTCCCAGTAACAGTCGAGAAGCCAACACTTATTTTTTGTCAGCGATGTTGTCAAACATTGATTCGGTCTATGAGGAGCTATCCAGATCAATGTCAGCTGGATTTTCAAGTCAGTGTTGTTCCTGCTGAAGAGACCTGCAAACCAGAACATATTAACCTCCCTTTTAATAGTGATAGTGACTTAATAATACCCAGGTGAGTATGTGAGAGGGCATGCCGGGGAGACACATATTTACACATCATAGTAGTAAGAGTGGGAAGTGCTTATCCAAGGGAATTGGAATTAATGGGAATTATGTGTCAGATTTGCAGGGCTGAACCTCAATGAATGCTGCTCCAACATTTTATCAGCACTCACTCAATATCTGACATGTCATGAGATACAGAATTAGAGAAGTTGAATACCACCAGAAGAAATCACAATATCCTGTGTCTTTCTTTTGCTTTTCAAAGGGAAAAAAAAACAAACAAACAGTTCTTAGCAAAGATTGGAACACCATTAGTGGCTCATGAGAGAACTTATCGGGCAATTATCAAGTGATCCATCCCATTGTCCAGTCCCAGCATCTCCCAGTCAGACTTAGGGACACCTGGCACATGAGCTCACATCCCCAACCATCTTGGCTAATAGCCACTGATGGGCCTAACCTCCATTAACTTATCTAATTATTTTTTTCAATCCAGTTATAGTTTTGGCCTTCACAGCATCCCCCGACAGTGAGTTTCACAGGTTGACTGTGCATTGGGTGAACATGTACTTCCTTTTGTTTGTTTTAAACCTGCTGCCTATTATTTTTACTGGATGACCACTGGTTCTTGTGTTATGTGAAGGGCTAAAGAACGCTTCCCTATTCACTTTCTCCACTCCAGAGATGGCCCAGTGCATTGTGCTTTGAAAACAATGGAAGAACTTCAGTGGGTATTGGATCAGGGCATAAGAGGGCAAAAATTGAGCTCCAGCCATATGTTCATAGCTACAGATCTCTGAAAATAGGGATACCTACCCAGGCACAGTCATAATACTAAGAGCTGTATTATTTCTTTTTGACATATTATGGTTTAATTTTGACACCTCTAGGATCCTATCAAAGCTTGAAGCAATGTACTGTCTATTTCTTCTATATTTTCAGCTTTCTGATTTGTTTGGGGGTGGGAGGGCATCGTAAGTTTACTAATCTTTAATGAAGGAGAAAGAAATAAAATCCATGTTTATTTATTTGGATCTAAATAGTGCATTTGACATTGGCATTTGACAAAAAATAAATAACACCATCCAGTGAACAAATTCTAGCCATTACACTCCGTACATGTAAAACCTCTTGTTGTCTGTATTAAGTTCTAGCATATTAAATTACAGTTCATGATACTGGTTTAAATGGATAATAGATACAGCATAACCATTTTATATTGGAGGTCAGCTGTGTTGTTTGGTTTTCGGGATTTACATTACATACAATGGGTAACTTAATTGATAATGGGTAATATAATAAAATAAAATTAATGGAGATATCCTAGCTCTGGAAGGTACCTTACAAGGTCATTGAGTCTAGCCCCCTGCCTTCACTAGTAGGACCAAGTACTGATTTTGCCCTAGATCCCTAAGTGGCCCTTCTCAAGGATTGAACTCACAACTGTGGGTTTAGCAGGCCAGTGCTCAAACCACTGAGCTATCGCTCCCCCCTATTTAGTAATTTGTAATTGGTAATTTAGCCAGTCAGCTGGTCTCTTTGTCCAGACCTCTGCCGCACAATTGTGAATAGCCACAGGCCCCAGGAGCGCCGCCAGCTTTTCTGCCGCCCTAGGCGGCAGAAGGTCCCGCCCCGAAATGCCCCCCCCCCCTCCCCGAGGCAGCGGAAGGTCCCGCCGCCGAAATACCGCCACGGTCACCGCCCTCCAAATTGTAGCGTCCTAGGTGACCGCCTAGGTCGCCTAATGGGTTGTGCCAGCCCTGACAGGCCCTATCCTGTAATGTGCTCGCCGCCTCAATTTCTATTGAAATCGATGTGAATAGAGGGTGCGCTTGTCAGATTTTAGGAAGTGCTCAGCTCTTGGTAGGCCTGAGCCCCATAATTGTTAATATTATGTATTATTTGTTTTTGCAATAGCACTTAGGAGCCCCTCTCAGAGACCAGGACCCCATTCTGTTAGCTGCTGTACACACATGAAGCAGAAGTTGTGCGGATGTGTTTTACAAAGCTCTTAAGATATTCAGAGAGCGCATTTCCAGAGGTATTCCTGGTCTCACAGTATGACATGATGAAGCTACAGAGGAAAATGATATAGCTCAAAAGCATTTCAAGATATTAATGATGTTACACCAGTATAAATAATAATAATACTAGGTCCTACTATTGGACTCTTCATTCAAGGATCACAAAGCACTTTACCAGATGGGGAAATAAGCCTAGCAGGAGAATAAATATGAATGTATTTGTTTCAGAGGAGAGGGCACTATCTGAGTGGTTTTAAGTCTTTTTTAAACTCCTATGTCGTAACTGTCCTATTTGCCTTTTGAGATGCATCAAGACTGGTAGGTATGCTGCCTCCAGTTTATACTTACACTTTGATTATGGGGCTCAGTGCTGTTCTTGATTCCCTTCTCTCCTGTTTCTCTTCTGCTTCTCTATCCAGTGTTTGTACAGAGTGGTTTTGCTAGTTCTGGAGAGACACCGAGAGATTGTTAAACACTAGAGACTTTGACCATCTGTCATGTTCCTCAGTTATGCTAATGTCATTTACTTTTGGATAGTGGAGCCATGTGGAAACAAAATGCAGCAGGGGTGGGGGGAACCCTGCATAAATGCAGAATTTTGGAAAAGTCAGAAGTACAAATAAGGTTGAGATTACATTATTATCACACTCCTACCTTTGGACAATCAGCAATTTCTTTGATGTTTATCTTGGATCTAATTCTCCTCTGCCCTGCACAGATGTGAATGAACACACACGGTGCACAGTAAGTGAAAGGAGGTGTGAAATGTTACCATTTTAATACACTGGTGTAAAATAGTACAACACAGCAGAGAATCAGGCCCTTTGTCTCCCATCTCTTCTTGTTGTATCAACTGTTAATCAGTGCAATCACATGTGGAGATGTCCCTGAAAAAATCCATACATTGAAACATTGGGGATATTTATTTATGATTTGGTTACAAAACTGTTTTACGGGGTCTCTGTGAAAATAGTAAATAGTCAGCTTCTAAAACCAATTTCATATAACTCTTAGTTCACAGCAATGTCAGAAAACAATTAAAATTTCTGCATGTAAAAGAAGTTACTTGGGGAACCTTCTTTTTGGTGATGTCTAGGATGAGAATCTCTAGTATTGGTGCAGTGTCAAAAATAGCATTTACAATTGTGCTAGACTAACCTGTAGTCTGGTTTTGTACTGCTATAACTATGTTGGTTGGGGTGAGTTGTGGTGTTTTTACCAAAACAGTTATACTGATACAAAACTTAGTGTGAACACAATTATACCAGTATAAATGTGCCTTAAACCAATATAGCCTATTTCCTTTCTTGTATGGGAATGAATTATACCAGTATAACCACATGCATACCAATATAAAGGGGTGTTTTATAGTAGTGTAGTTAAAGTGGTACAACATTCATGTGTAGAAAGGCCTTAGCTGGAGTTAATTAACCGCCAATTAACCCAAATGAAAAAAAGTTCACAAACTTGAGTCTAAACACACCGTTTATGTAAGCTTCTAATATGACATGATGGTCAAAAATTAAAATTCAGCTGGCTGTTATAAAAGAAATTGAAACCAACAGATTTAATTATACTGCCCAACGGTAAGGTGACAAAATATCCTAGACTTGGGATAAAAAATTAGGCCCTGATTCTGCATATAATAATCATGCGTGCTTAACTTTACACAAGTGATCTCCTTGAGTTCAGTGGGACTACTTGCAGGTGCAAAGTTAAACGTGTGCTTCATCATTGAAAAGCTAACTAAAATGCTCAGAACTTGATTTGACTTAACGATGAAGCATATTTCATAGGTTGTTATCTGAGTACAAATAGTGCCCAGCTGGTCTGCTAAGACATGACAAAACTTTTTTTCTCATATCACAGTAGTCCTTGCTTCTGGGGTGGATGAGGAGGCAAGGAATATCTGATTGATAGGTGATAACGAGACAGGTTCTTCAGTCTCAAATCCTCACTAATTAAAATGTACTAATCAATATGTTTTTATCACAGAATTAGCAAAGGTTAGGCCAAGGTCTAATTTGCAAACAAAGCATTGAACAACTTTATCTTTTCACTGTGTTCCCACACAATGTATTTGGTGTGTTTGGCTGGAGGCTTTCTTTTCTTTTTTGTTTGCAAATCTGTTGTTCTTTCTAAGAAAATATATTGAACACACAAGCTGAAAGATATTAATGGTGCATTCAGCCACTTAACAGAAAAAAGTCATTTTTTTTCCTCTGGTGGAAGAGAACTCACATTAGAGGAGTTACAAGGGGAATTAATTTGGCCCAATATATCATAATTAAAGTGGCCTAAGAATCTACTAATCTAATTTTAAAGTTCTGGTGATTGTCTGTTTTTAGGTCAAGAAGATGTATCAGCTATGGGTTCTGCATCATGGACTGAGAGCATTTCCTAGAGTGGGAAGGACAACTATCTGTCAAACAATTAACACTCATCTGAAATTCCAGGATCCCTTTAATCCTAGAGACTAGTACATGTATCCACAAAAGGGCAGTTGTACTGCTTTAACTATCAGTATAGGATTCTGGCCATAAATGCAACACATTTGGAAATAGGACAAATTTTCTGGGAGTCTTGTTCTCTCGGAGATAACGGAGCAGGTCCTCAGCTGGTATCAGTTCATGAAGCTCCATTGATGTTAATGGATCGGCTGCAATTTGCACAAGCCGAGGATGTATCTCACTGTTCTCTAGGATTAGCTATGGGGACCCTGGAATCTCAGCCAGTCATTGGTAGGTTGTTGGCTGGTGCTATTCATCACAAGATGGTCAGCTGTAATTCACATCAATACATGTTCTGTCAAATAAAATAGAATGGGGTCAGCACAGAAGTGCTGTTACAGTAATAAGTGTCACAGACTACATTTTCAGTGTAAAAGGAACAACGCAATTGATGTAGTTGCCTTGGTGGTCCTCAGGCTGTGGTCCTTGGAGCACTTGCTTTTGAACTGGGGAGAACTGGCAGGTCACATGGAACTTGTTTCCAATTGACAAATCACATTAAAAGGCAGCTACAATCAATTGTTTTCCTTTTTGCGTGTAAGCAATTGCTGCAGTTGCCCTGGTGATATTACATCATCACTAATGGAAGAGGGAGCAGTGTCCATGAGGCACTCTCTTTGATCCACGAGGCAAGAGCTGGAGAACTCCTGTTCTGCTTTTTCAAGCCAGTGTGGAGAGTTGAAGAGACTCTACATTCTAAAGCTGTGATCCACAATGACCTCTTTACGGTGCACTCATTGACTTCAGTGGGGCTCTGTGCAAGTGCAGATATTCATCCTCATGGAGTTCCCTACAGGATGAGGAACTGACATGTTCAACTCTCTTCTCTACTGTTAGGGACTGATTTTTGCAGAGGAGATGAGAGCCCTCAGCACTATTTGACATAAGTAGGAGTTGTGACTGCTGACACTTCTGAAAAGCAGACCCTTACAGACTGGTCAACTTCCCCTCCCGTTCCTCCATCACCAATGTTGCCCATCTATCAAATCGAGTGAATGAGAGAAAAATGGTGGGTGAGGTAATATCTTTTATTGGAACAACTTCTGCTGGTGAAGGAGACAAGCTTTTGAGCTCCATAGAGATCTTCTTCAGGTCTGGGCATCATCATTCTCAGCATGAATATAGTGGGGAAAATTCAGAGTCTCAGTTCTGGATCAGAAAAATCTAGTTTGGCCCTAAATGAGGATTAGACACCATCCCAGCTCCGCTATAGCCATCTGTGTAATCTCCAGACACAGAGATGTATAAACCTGATATTTTTTTCAGCATAGTCCTTCCTGCATATTATAGTATTTAATATTAGCTTCTGCATTTGCATCTTTCCCACTGTCATTAGTTGGGTTCTGTGAGCACTGGATGCTGTGAATCATTAGCTGATACGTGTAACCTACTTTTTTATCAGCTTTTATCTCATGCCTTCTGGCTTTATCTTGACTATGAACTTCATTCTCTCTCTCTGCTTAGTTATCAAAGATATTTTTCTCCAATATATTAGCAGAAAACAGAGGGACGACGACAATAACATCAAAGTCAGCATATGTTTCTTCTTTGTTTTGCCAGTTTCAGTTGCCCTCAGGTAGCAGTTTGAAATGATTTGGTGGTGATGATTGCGGCAAGTTTAAGAAACATATTACAAGGTGACATATTCTGGAGAAAGAGGAAGTTCAGTTTCATAATTAAGGCACCATGCAGGCAGGCACAGAGCCCAGCCAGGAGCCCACCTGTGCAGAGCAACTTGTAGAATTGGGGCTTATGGCAGCTGTGGTTTATGTAGAAAACAGGCTTTTCAAATAGCATATGAATGAAATGCCACTTTTCCTCTGAAAAAAATCAGCTTTATTTTAAAATGCACAATATGGGTGAAGCTGATAGTACATCCTAAGGTTACCCAGCATGTTCCATTATAAGCAACTGAAAACAGAGTCTTATATCTTTGCTAAACTTTAACTGCTTGTGCTGAAATTTTCCATGCCAGGTGTCTGCCTCAAGCTGCATGTTTTTTGTAAAGGAAAGTTTCAACCAAAACAATTCATCCACTTCCAAGAATATTATTAGGGGAAAATATGTTTTGTCCATGTTAAAAAAAAAATTTCTTACAACTGTTTTGCTGAAGCTCTAATGCCACCATGCTTTGGAGCAAGGGCTTGCAATTTGGCAGAGCAGGCACCCTGGGGTCAGGGCTGTGCCTTTTGCTTTTTTCAGGAAAAATTGTCCAAATTTGGCCAAGTCATAAGCCCTTGAAAAATCTCAGTGTGCATGTGCTCACTAGAGAATTTAGCTGCCAATCCTTTGAAGATTCAGTCTACACTGGGCATGCTTTAACCCATTGCTACATGGTAGCACAGAGGAGGAAACATCCCAGCTGGGGAAGGGGAGGGTGGTGAAGGGAATAGATTGAACCCAGGAGGTTGGGTGTGAGGGGGGAGGGTGGAAACTGAGATTGGGAGTGGTGGGGAGGAAGATCAGGACTAACTGGGCAAGAAGACTGGGAGGTCTGGGGACTAGAATACTGAGATGGAACAAAAATGTGTATTATTGTTAATCGGGATGTTGTCTGTGAGATCCCTGACTCATTTGCCCCAGAAGCTGGAAAATGTTTAGTAAATGTGTTAGGGGAATGCAGAAGAGAAAGGATGGTCTCATGGTTAAGGCAGTTGAGTTCTGCTCTGGAGACCTGCCTCAACCATAAGGTTCCTGTATGTTGCTGGGCAAGTCACCTAAACCAGATTTTTCAAAGGTGGTCACGAATTGTGTGGGCCTCATTTTCTGTGTGTCTGACTTGAGACCTTTGGGTCTGATTTGCAGAAGTGCTGAGCACTCAGACCTGCAACTGAAGTCAATGGGAGCTGTGCTTTGAACAGGGCCGGCTCCAGGCACCAGCTTGTCAAGCAGGTGCTTGGGGCGGCTGCTCCGGAGAGGGGCGGCATGTCCAGGTATTCAGTGGCAATTCGGCGGATGGTCCCTCACTTCGCCTTGGAGTGAAGGACCTCCCGCCGAATTGCTGCCGTAGATCGCGATCGAGGCTTTTTTTTGGGGGGGGGGGGGCTGCTTGGGGTGGCCAAAACCCTGGAGCCAGCCCTGGCTTTGAACATATAAAGTGCTATAATACTACATACTCTGGAAAAAATCATATTCTAGGCATCTCAAAATGGGCACCCAAAATAAGTGAACACTTTTTAATCTACTTGTGCCTTAATTCCCCATTTGCAAATGGGGATAATAATAATCTGACACCTCAAATGTGTGTTGTGAAAATAAACTAATGAATGTTTGTGAAGCACTCGGATACTATAGTGATGAGTGCCATAGAAAAGTTCATGAGCAAGTTAATACTACTTTCTTCAAAGCAGGACTTGAATAGTGTGCAGTAAATAAGACCTGAGATCACACATGGAACAATGACGAGAAAATTAAATATTGAATAGCTTCTCATTCAGTGAGCACGTTCCATACTATGTAGTGAAGGAGGCAGGATCCTATAGTAAAAATAGTGTGTGTCTGTGTAATTAAAGACTATCATAATGAAAGGGGGCCAAATTAAGGTTGCAGAAGTGATTTTAATTTTGACATTTCCTAACATCTGAGTGCTTGAATTTGCAACCTTAAAGTTCTCATAATATCATTTTTGAGTGTGTAATATTCATAAAGCTGTGACTTCATCACATCAGTAAGGAATAAGAACAGGCAACAGGATTTATAAGGCTATTTTTGTGGTCTGTTTTTATAATATATACACAATCTGCCACAAGAGACTGTATAATTTGAACAAAAAGTTGCCTAGTGTGATTGTCCCGGTAACTTTGTTAAGATGGTTGGAAACTTACTGCAGAATGATTAATAATAACAGCTCCCTAGATAAAGATATTTTAAAGATGAACTTTTGCATTTTACCCATGAGAAGCATATTATGTTAAAAATATTACTTATCTAATCCTCAGATTGAATTTATGTGAAAATAAATTAGCACAAGGTTGACATATCATAACCATAATATATTTTAATTTTCTGCCTGTAGTGTGGTGAAGAATCAGAAGCACCCATATTGATTTTCTTAGTTTACTGGTTAAAGGCCCTCCCCCCGACCCTCCAGTTGTCACTTTGTTGAAGTCTGTACTACCCCAGGACTAAATCTGTCTCCAAGAAACCAACTGACTAGTTAAGAAGCTAGCAACCTTTGTCAGCTATCAACTGAACATCCTCTCTGTCGACACGCATCACATTTAACTAAAGAAGCACTGGTGATGGCTAGAACACTAGTTGCAACAATGGTTTATTCCTGTTTCATAACATTGATTCAGTGAGAAAAAGCTTGGGTCATACAGAATTGTCAATGTTGTGAATTCTGTTAATAGCTATAAATCACCTCTGAAGTCTAAAAGGATTTTTTTTATTTTATTTAGGATGCCTCCGTAAATGACCTGCTTCAGCCCTGACCAGGCAGATGACTCAGTGCAATGCAGAAGTCTGCCTACATGGATGCCCTTGCAGGATTGGGCCATAGTTTGCTATGATTTATAAGGTGTGATTTCCTCATGCATGCTGATGTGTTATATTTTAAAAGAAAACCACCCCGGATTTGGCACTGCTATGAAAGCAGTGGTAACACAATGTTTTAATTCAGGTACTGTTAGTTCAGCATCTTTTACTAACATTACCCAGGTAACTGTTCAAAGGAAAACCCAGACATATTTTATTGTGCATTTTAAAACAAATGCATATAAGCCTTATTGTCTCTAGAAAGTTGAGTATTTTTTTTTCCAGAGCAGAGGCAATGAAATGGAAAGTTGCATGCTATAATTTATTTGCATATTGCAAAAGTTAATTATAAACTGTGATAATCCTCTTGAGAACAGAATAATAAAACTTAAAATTAAAAACTAATTATTCCAGAGGAATATGCTTTGGTGAAATAATCTCCTTGCATGATCACCAGGATCTGAATTACTATATAAATATGTGCAGGTTGCAATAGACAGTATGAAAATTGCACAGAAGAAAAAATCCTTAAATTCCAGCAAAGGAAAGAATAGCATTGAATATGAACAAAAATTGTTTATTTTGTTAAAAATAACATAAATTATTTTTTGTGCTTGTAATATATCTTCCATCAGTGGATTGCAAAGCATTTTACATGCATTAAAAACCTCAAGCGTGTATTAAAGACTGTAATCTCTTTGGGTAAGGACTGGCTCTCACTATGTGTTTATACAGCACGTACTACAATTGGACACCCATTTTGGCTGAGGACTCTAGGCACTACTGTAATACAAATAAGTAATAATAAAACCCATCCTTATGAGATAGGTAAATATTAATCTATTTCACTGGTGTAGACACTAAATCTCACTGCAAGTCAATGACTTGCCAAGGTCACACACAAAGTTCCTAACCTATTTAGGTATCTCCCGACTTGCAACTTGTTATTTAACAACGTGACTAATTTTCATTCCTAGGAAATGGAACCCATTGGTAAGTGTGATGTGTATCCACCTCTGCATGATTTTCACAGAGGATAGGTTAGGGGTCTGTTACATCTCTCATCTTGAGAGCTTGGCTCTTTAGCTTCAGGTATAGTGGCTCATGCTATCAGCTCTAGACATTTCGAGTTCAATCCTGAGTTTTAACCAAGATGGTGATCATCTGGGATTCAAATTATTGTAGGCCTCAGATGGCTGGGAAGAGTTTTCTTTGTCCAGGGGAAATTTGTAACCCATTGGTAAATGTATCCCTGTCTGTGACTAATAAACACCTGATTGTGAATCTGCTACAAGGATACAGTACTTGGCTCCTTATCTTATAGGAATTGCCAGACTGGATCAGAGACAGTTTCCATCTAGTCTGGGATCCTGTCTCCCACAGTGGCTGACCCCAGATGTGTCAGAGAGATGTAAAAACCCCACAATAGGTAGATAATCTGGGATAATCTGCCACCAATAGGCAGATAAATATGGGATAATCTGCCACCAATATTAGGTCTCGTGTTCTCTGATAGATAGAGATTGGTTTATACCCTGAAATAAGAAATAAAGATTCTTATTTATTAGCCAACTGTTCGATAAATATCAGATAATTCTAATACTTATTACTGAAATGTGGTGTTCCTAAAAAATGGACACTTCATAAACATCAAATGATGTGGTTACAAAATACACTTTACTTGGTGATAGTTTTGAACAATGCTTTATACCAGTGGTTCTCAAACTAGGGCCGCTGCTTGTTCAGGAAAAGCGCCTGGCGAGCCGGGCCAGTTTGTTTACCTGCCGCGTCTGCAGGTTCGGCCGATTGCAGCTTCCACTGGCCGTGGTTCGATGCTCCAGGCCAATGGAGGCTGCAGGAAGCGGCACGGGTCGAGGGATGTGCTGGCCACCCTTCCCGCAGCTCCCATTGGCCTGGAGCAGCGAACCGCGGCCAGTGGGAGCCGCGATCGGCCGAACCTGTGGATGCTGCAGGTAAACAAACCAGCCCAGCCCGCCAGGGGCTTTCCCTGCACAAGCGGCAGACCAGCTTTGAGAACCACTGCTTTATACAATGTTTTACAGAGAAACTGTCATAGTAAAATCAGAACAAAGAACATTTAATAACAGCTAGCTCATGCGTAGCTTACTCTCCAAAGATCTCAAAGTATCATTATTCTGATTTAAACAGATGGAAAACTAAGGCACGCGAGGGTGAAGTTACTTGCCCAAGTCACCCAGTGGTAGAACCAGGAATAGAATCCAAGACTAGTTCAGTGCCGGATCCATCAATTAAAGTCATGATTGATTAAGACAATCCTCCTACAAAAACGTATGCACCTTGGCTTCACACACGAGTAGTCATTCGAGTTCCATGACTCTACATACAAGAATAAAGTTAAGTACATGCATAAATGTTCAAAATATCAGGGCACAAGTGGCTGAAAAAGAGAGAGTTGCAGACAAGTGGGACTGTAAAAATCAGTGACCCTTTATTTTGCAGAGTTTGGGGCATGTGAGAGAAAAGAGACCAAGGCCCCAGTTTTTCAGTTTGATGAATTGCACTATGAAGGGCCTATTTCAGTGGATTTAGATTTCCCTGCTGCCTCTACTTGATATGTTTGAACATGTTTATAATATTTCTCCTTTAAAAAGAAATGTAACTGTGCACATTTGTGAAGAGTTGTATTATTTAACTTGGAATATTAACATATCGTTATTGTTCCTCACTTCTGCATGTGAGAGAACTTCGTAATGATGGAATGAAATGCCATTTGTACCTCTTTGTAGGGAATGCTGGCCAATCAGCACCCCTCTCCCCCAATTGGCCAATGGGTGCCAGAGACTCCTGGGGGAGGAGCTATTGTCCCTTGGTGAGTGTCTTCCTTCCTTGCTGCTGGTATTGTGTCCCTTTCACCACTGGCCCCATCAAATTCCACTGCCCGTTCATGTGGGTAGGTGGCATTTTTCAACTATGTAAATAACATACTCATCTAGTTTCAAGCAGGCAAGGTATACACACAAGATTAATGATGCTTTACCATTTTGGCACCTTTAGTAGAAATAATATTGTAACAGATGAACCTTTTATAGTATTGGTGATCAATATGGTTTGAACAGCTTGGCTTGGAAATGATTAGATCACTTTTTTCAGTTAGGTGTAATCTGGAAAATATCAGGAAAGAAGAAAGAGAATGTAATTAGTCACCCTACGAAACTTTGTTCAACTGTCATGCTTTTCAAACAGAAATATTGTAGAATTACGCACTTTTGTCTGCTGTGTGCTTTGAAGTGCAATATTTCTTGGGGTAGCTCACATCCAGGATGCCAAGTTTAGTATGATGATGGGTGTAAATTATATGTGCCATATAAACTTATCAGAAAATAGGACTTGTTGGAGCGGCACCAACTTGCATTGGGTTCTATTTGGGTGATGGGAAAATCCTGGCTCAGGGTTATGCCGGACTAAAGGCCTTGTGACTCAATTTCACTGCCTGACTGATTTTTGCAGCAGGCCAAGCATACACCTTGATCTTGCAAAGACAAATGCATGGGTTTAACTTTACATGCTGTGGGTAGCTGAATGAATTAAAGGAGACTATCCATAAAAGTCAACGTCAAAGCTCTTTTGATTTCAGTGGTGAAAGGATCACAAAGATAGTGTGTAAAATTAAGCACATGCATAACTGCACAGACTGGGATCTGGCATGAAAGGAGTAAGGAGCAGTCCTAGAAAAAGCTGGGTGGGAAACAAAAATTTTCATGGGAGAAAAATTAAGATTTTGAAAATTTCTCCCATTCCAAATTAGGAGGAAAAAATCAAAATCTCAAAAAACTGAAAATCTGAAGGAAGGGGAAGGGGAAGGGAAAGGTTAGAGTCACTCGAAATACTTTGTTTTGAATTTTTTGAATTCATTATAAACTATTTTTTTTGTTTTTACTCTAATTGGGCTATGAAAATTGGGTCCAAACATGTAATGGTTGAAGTTTCTATAGCTATTTGCACCACCATTTTCAGACATCTCTCACGGGGCCCACAAAAGAGGAAACATGGTGGTTACAAGCCTTGGACTGGAATCCAAAAAATTGAAGTTTAAGTCCTGGCTCTGCCATTATTATAGTTACATTTTGAACTAAAGACATTTCAAACTGGAAACATTGAATTTTCCATTTGCAAAAAGTTAAAGTGAAACATTTTAATGATTTTGAATTTTTTTTTTCCAAAACATTTTAAGCTGAGAAATTCAAAAGTGACCCTTTTGCAGTGAAAAGTTTCTGGCTGTGACCAATTGACATTCTCTGCTGAAAAAATATTTAGTCAAAAAATTCATGACTGGCTCCTTTCTGCTTCTTTCTCTGTTCCCTGCCCCTTTCTTTCCCACATATAGGACTAGTACAGTTTTCTGTAGCCCTGATATAATAGTCCTGGCTCTAGCTCCACTGTAGTCATCTCGGGGTGAATTTAGCCATCTGAAATGTAATTTAAAATGCAAAGAGAGTGCAGTAAATTCAGTGATTACCTACAGTTAAGAATCAAAGATAATGATATGGTATAGCAATGAAAACTTATAAGAAAAAAATAAAACTAAAATACTGTTCCTTAAGTGCTCAAATGACACTTCAGTATACCAAAATACACTCAGATTTTGTACTTCAGAAGAAATTATTATAATTCATGAAAATACATATTTATGTCCATGTTAAGGCTTCTTTACTCTGCAAAGATGGGTGTAAGTTATGCTTTGGGAGGAGGGATAACTCAGTAGTTTGAGCATTGGCCTGCTAAACCCAGGCTTGTGAGTTCAATTTCTGAGGGGGGCCACTTAGGGACGTGGGGCAAAATCAGTACTTGGTCCTGCTAGTGAAAGCAGGGGGCTGGACTTGATGACCTTTCAAGGTCCCTTCCAGTTCTAGGAGATAGGATATCTCCATTAATGTATAATATGCCAGTGCAGCATAAAATGGATTTAGTATAAATACAAATAGGGTCCAAGTATGCAGATAGATGTTGGCATTTCTGCAGCTACCATCACCAGTGTATTCAAATATCTTGAATAGAGGTGGAAGAGGGGGAAATATGGTCCTAAGGTTAACGCATTGGACTGGAATTCAAGAATCCTGGCTCTGCTGGTGTCTTCTTGTGTGTTACTTTGAGCAAGTCATTTAATCTGCTGTGCAAATTCCCCATTGTGAAATGAGGACATTAACAGTTAATTTGTCTGTGTATTCAGCCTGTAAACTCTTAGGGGCAGTGACTCAGTTTCTCACTATGTGTTTGTACCTGCCTAGCATAATGGGCCCTCATCTTACTTGGACTCTATAAATGCTGTCATAATAACCAGCAGTGTTACCAACTCTCATGATTTCATCATGATACTTGGTGTGGTTTTATTTCTTAAAAGCCTAGCTCCTGGAGTTATGGTCATTGTATGAGAATTTCAGCATCAATTCATTTATTTTAAAGTAAGTTTCTTGCCCTCATAATTGTGGAGAAAACATTGAACCCCAAAGGCTCAAAAACCAAATGGCACCCCGTTACACACACATTTATTATTGTTTAAAATCTCAGGATTTTTTAAGACAATCTGGTGATTCCTCCCCCCCCTCCTCCCCCGCCACCATTAAAATCATGATTTTTGAATCCTTGGGGCTGGCAATACTGTAACCTTGGAAGTCAAGGATGATCAGGACCTCTCAGGATAAAGGCCTGGAAGTATAACTGCCACCACAATAGATTCAAAACCATTGCTCAGAGCCATGGACAGGTGGCCATTGAGACTAAGGCAGCACAATTAATTATACGATGTACATGTGAAAAAGCAACTTAATTCCAGATGCATCTGTTCATGCCTCCAGAATCTTCAAAGACAGTTGACCTTTTTGACTTCTTCTAGCAGTGATACAACCTCAGGGGTTCACTTAGGCCAAGAAGACTGATGACATTATAAAAGAACTGCATATTTCAAAGCATGGACTTTTTATGTAATAGCAGCAGTTTTTTAGTTGAAAAACAGACCGTTGCTTGCTTAGAAGTATGAACTCCCAGCAAGAGAACTTTTCAAAGAACTTCTCTTCTTCTTAGTGTATTTACAGGATAGTTTGACTAATGAGGTCTGGTCTGTGTCAGGTAATGAATGGCCTTATAAAAGTTTAGGAGATCAGTTTATGTAAGCATCTGGAAGTTTGAATGCCTGTTTGTAGCTCATCCCAAAAGAGCCAAACAATGACTAGGGTCAATTTCTACAGTACTTAGT
The DNA here is from genome assembly GCF_013100865.1 of Trachemys scripta elegans. Lineage (NCBI taxonomy): Eukaryota > Metazoa > Chordata > Testudines > Emydidae > Trachemys > Trachemys scripta. Next base: position 8,225,652 of record NC_048306.1, on the reverse strand, counting down.
GTATAACTTCCAATGATGTCAAAAGGAAATTTGCATGTGCACGGATTGCATGATTAGAACAAACTGTATCCTGACTTTTACACCAAATCAAACCCTATATGTTTATATAGATTCTGATACCCTTACTCTGAAGTAATACGTTACTCAAAGAGAGGTCCCATTAAAATCAATGGCACTGCTTGTGCTGCAATAACTGAATAAGAGTGTCAAAATATGGCCCTTAGCAAATGTTACATGTTTACTGGGGCCATGGACATCTTGTATGAAATGTTGAGATCATCTGTTGAGCAGCACTGTGCCATTAGCACAGACACTAATAACGAAGAATAATCTTATTAACCTTTAATTTTCAAGAAAAAAAAAATAGAGACAGACAGTGTGTGGGTGTTTGCATGTGTGAGAGACAGATCAATTAGAAGTTTGAAGTTAATCAATTATAATGCTCTAAGGTATTGTGCCACTGAAGTATTGAAAAGCAGCTTGCATTGATATGAGAGACTGAGGTATAACAGGATATGTTCAGTAAGGAGTTTCAAATCAACCTTGAGTGAAAAGGTAGCAGAAGCATGTGGGCCAAATTCATTGTAATAGGGTTCAACTCCATTGACTTTGGTAGAGTGACAGCCACCTACTTTCTGAATTTGACCAAATATGCAAGAACATGTAAAGATAACCTGGTAATTTTCTTAAATACAATTGACCAAAACCTGTTGGGCTAGAACTTGAGCAGGTAGAAATTGGCATAACTCCATTGCCAGTAGTTCATCGTAAACGGTGAAGGAAGCCAAGTGAAATTGATGTGTCAAAAACAAAACTTGGGTGTTTTACTGTAACTAGAACCTATTAGAAAATTTAACGGCAGTGCTAGATTCTTTGAAGTGGAGTCAAATTCTGCTAACTGGTGTAAGTGCAAGAAAACTTTAACTCAATGCACAGCAAGAGGGTTATCTGGGTTTTATGCTGTTGAAACTGAGTGAAGAATTTGTCCATTAAAGTAAAACTAATGTATTTTGTGTTGTCCCATGAAAAAAGCCTATAAAACAAACCACATTTTTGAGCCCACCCATTAAAATTAAGGAACAAGAATTTGGCTGTTTGAAGAATCTAAGCTTAGATCTTGTATTCCCCACATATGAAACTGAAGAATACTACCCTGTAGTTGGAAATGAGATAAGGGAATAATGTAGTCCCAGATTTACTGCAGTGTTGTTAACTAAACAAATCGTAAAGCCTACCAAAGTGCTTGCTGTAAAGATTATCCCTTCAATTGTGTGAATTATACTTTGGTTTAGTCATGTGTCTCCTACAGATGATACCCATTGCCCCAGTTAGAAAATCTTTTCTTGTTCTTCTGGAGTTAAATTAGATTAACTGGAATTTATCCATTTTTAAAAGTTATTTGTAAACAGCCACTTTAAATAGGGCCCAGTTCAGAAAAACAACCCCCTGCAAACAATGGAGTTACTCTGGATTAATATTGCTATAAATGAAAGCAGAATTTGACATATTGATTTTGCACCTCAGAGCCTCTTAAAATCTGCATTTTTTTTTGCTGAAGCAGTACCACTATAAGAAGTTTTCTATCTCAATGCAAAGTTATATACACATAATATTAAAGTTCAAAATCATAATTAATTTCTGAGCAATGCAAGTCAATAATTCCTTGAGGTGTCAAAGAGAACTCCTCTAAATGTTTCCTAAAAATATCTTCATTTTTTTTCTGTTCTGTGTGTGTGTGTGTGTGTGTATACATGCATGTATGTATACGTACACACACACAAAATACATATTGGATAATTTTCATTTTGCAGATAAATATTCCTCTTTGTTTCCCCTCAGTTATGACTAGCATTATAACCAACATTTTCAGCTAGTTCAATCTGCCAATCAGAAGAAGTATGCAGTGTTGTTGTAGCCGTGTCAGTCACAGGATATGAGAGAGACAAGGTGGATGAGGTAATATCTTTTATTGGACCAACTTCTATTGGAGAGAGAAACAAGCTTGCAAGGTTACGTAATGCTGAAGAAGAGGTCTGTGTAGCTCGAAAGCTTGTCTCGCTCACCAACAGAAGTTGGTCCAATAATCAGAAGAAGCACAGACTTACAATCTCCTTCTCTCTCTGGAGAAATGGGCTGGTTTTGCTGTATTCTCATCTTGTTCCTAACCTTGTTATAAGCCTAAATCCATGTTGTGACATTTTTCGTCTTCAATATTCTCATGAAAATGAATTGAATTTTGATGTGCACTCAATGAAAGTGAAAGTACCACATGTCCCACTACTCTTTGACTTTTGACCCAACAGTGCTGTAAACTGTCTGGATAAGTTCTGGAATACTGGGGGGAGGAATTTCTTGTTACAGTGTTGATAATGGGGTGTGGGGGAGGACAGGACACAAATCATAATTGTATGGTGGTCTTCCATGGTATAAGTTAACTTGTACTCCAATTTATTGTATGTATATTTGCACAAATTGGTAACTAGAAACTCAGGTTTTGATCCTACAAACATTTATTTGCAACCTCTGCTTTACACGACTAGCTCCACTGAGCTAAATGAAACTACTTAGGTGCATATGTTTTGCAGGATAGGGGGCTAAGTTAGCTGAAAAGCTCTGCCATTGCTGTCTATAATGACATATCACTGATGATGAAACTGGAGAGACCCCAAGAAAAAGCCTTAAGTATTTGATTTTCTTTTTTGTTTTTCTATAAACCTCCCCAAAGTGTTGGGCATTAACCAAGGATTGTTCTGTTGAAGAAGCAAAACCCAGTGAGACAAATTCTGCTCCCATGTTGTTCTAGGAGTTTACACTGATTGGATATTTCTTTCTGGATCCAGCTTAGCTCCTGAATTCAATAGCGTGTCTTTTTCACCTTATTCTGAAGATATTCTTAAATGCTTTGTTGCAACTAGAAGGAAACAAAGAAAAAAAATGATTTTTTGGGGGAGGGGATGGGGGGAATAGAAATGTGAAATTGAGCACTAGTGAAGTGTTCTGCCAAAGCACACTTCAAAGGGAATGTAATGTAATATGATTGGAGCTAAACATAGTCTGTGAGTTCTAGCCTTCTTCTTATACTCCTACTTGCTGTTGAAAAATTCATTTTGTTTAACAGAACATTGTACAGACGTGAGTGCAGAGGCTTTCATTTCTGGTTGTGTGACAAGGACTTCGGGAAAGAGAAAAGTACTATTCATTTTAATACTCTAAATGCTTTCACATCCACATCCAAGTTGAAAACTTATTTCAGATCTACCTGGGACCAAACAGCGAGATAGCGAACAAAGAGCTCCAAATAAAACAATGGATTGGAAACCTCCAGGTGCATAAAATGGTGTCATATAATTAACTACTTAAAATAAAATGGCCACTGGAGACCATTAACAACCTGAGATCAATATTTTAAACATGGCTTATTTTGTTTTAATAATCTAAGCCTACAGATGATAGTGGAAAAATAAGAGAATTTCCTTGAATCAAAAATAAATGTAGGCACTATAGCCTGAATTCTTAATTAAATTAAAACATCTTTTACACCACTCTGGTAAATTACATTTATACCCACCTATAGGCTCCGTTAGACTGCTAAGCAGCCTACCTGTAAATGAGACTGAGTCCCCATCTGTCTCAGCTCCAAAAGAACAGTGAGAGACAGCTTAAAATACACAGGGCAAGAATTCAGATGATTAGTATGAGTTTGTGTAACTGGTCATTGACTTCCATTTGACAGTTGCACAGTGGTGCTATTTCAAAACAGAGTATTCCTTCCTCTCCCAGGCAAACAAGTTTGTTCCCAGAATTCGCCGTGTGCAATCTGGTATTTCATCGTTGTGTTTATCTTCAAAATGAATATCAGGTAAATTTGTTCCTGCAATGGCAGATGGTTACTAGCATGTGTGCTTTTTCATTTTAATTAATTGCTCATCACAAGTTTTGTTAGCTCCAAAGTCTCAATCTCATTTGCCTTTTTAATATTGGTTTTAAATTCCATTTCTTTGTACAAAAGTCCCGTAATATTGTTCTGCACAGCAACACGCATTTCACTGGTACTCAGATCCACCCATACACAAAAAAGGGCTGTTGGTTTTTATTACATTTTGCATGTTGTATTCTTTTGGCTCACTGAACAAATATCTTCGGAAATGAAATTTCTGTATATGTCTGTGTTACATTTCAAATTAAACCACATTTTATGTAGACCGTCTGAAATTCTCAGTGGTAAAGGAGGTCTGCACAGACTAATGCTAAGAGCAAGTTGGGGGCCTTGTGAGTGGAGCTGCATGAAATGTTTTGTCTAACACCTTTTTTTCAGCAAAAAATGCAGACATTTTCAAAGTGAAATTTTCATTTTTTGATTCAAAATGACTTTGCATTGAAAATTCCTTCAATTTAATTTAAAAAAAAATGTAAGTTCATTATAAAACTGGCTCAAAATCAAAATAAATTTTGTTCAACCCCAAACTTTTTTTTCCCAATTCACAAACTCCCCCCACCCCCCGAACTGTCAGAGAACTGAAAAATTGGTTATTCGTACCGCTCTACATGGGAGGACTTTCTGTAGCAGGGTGTTATATTTACTTTCCCCTCACCAAACCAGAGCACTTTGTTTTATGTGAATGAGGTGAAATATAGCCCTCATCTCTGGCTCAGGTCTGCAGCGCACCACTCATGGTAGCTGTATGCTGGAGTTACCTGCAGGTGGTTCATTGAAACAGGCCTGAAAACATCCATCTGCTCCATCACTGTCTTCTGGCAAATGGAGTACAGAGCACCGTCTTGTAGTCCCTCTTCTGGCCACTTCTCTAGACCCCCCCAATACCCTATGCAAATCCTTGTTAACTGGAAATGGTATGAGGAGGACTATACATTAGAGTGAACTTCTCCCACTGTATCTAAATTCATTGCTGCTATATGAAGTGAATTCAAATAAGTCCCAATCTCAATACAGACTTCCTTTACACACTCTGTCTTTTATTCCCCTGTTGCGCTCTGGTCATAAACAGTGGTGCTGGATCAATTTGTATAGTGAGGGTGCTGAGTGCCATTGAACCAAACTGTAAACCCTGAATATGATGGAAAACACTTCAACCCAGGGAGTGCTACCGCACCCCCAGTTCTTGCACCTATGGTCGTAAACCTTAGTCCTGAACTTTAAGTAATCCCATGGACTTCAATGGGGCTTCTCACTTCTTAAAATTCAGCCTCTGCATAAATTGTCATCGCATCAGGGCCCTAAATGGTAAGCTTTCTGGGGCAGCGACTTTCTTGTTATTTGTTTGTACAATACCTAGCACCATGGAGTTCTACCCTTTGACTAAGGCCCTGAGGGGATGCTGCAATACATATAAATACATAAATTATAATTGTGACATTTAAGTAAGAGAAGTTCCCCTCCCCCCCACATTATTGGTTTGGCATAATCTGCTGTATATTACGATAATTAGATCGGATTCCAAACACAAACTTCCCTTGAAAAGATCAGCTGATCATCTAGGTGTGTGGGGTTTTTTTTTGGTCTGGATTGAGATTTATGAGCGGATTACATAGAAATTTCCCTTTGCTACAGACAGCAGTGGTGACAGTAGGGAATGGCAAAAGAATATCCAAGTTATAAATGACATAAATTGAAGAAGCAGCATGTTTTATTGAGTATCGATTGTCCAGTGTACTTAGCTTCAAACAAGGTAAGAGAAAATGTTTATTTCTAAATATCAAATGTTTAAATCAGTCTCTTATGATTATTTTGACTTTTACTTAAATGAACAATCAAGATTACTGTCTAGAATACAAGGAAATTACGAGTCCTCTAAAGTCAGAACTAAGAGGGTATAAATATTTGAGCCGACAATGGACGGCTCTCACTGAGCTAATGGGAGCACTGTTGGTTACCTCCATTGCACTGCAACATTGGCATTTTTCTTTCTTTTTTTTTACACACAGGTGAAAAAGAATCCTCTAATTAGAAGGACACAGGAGCAAACCCTGAAAAATACACCAGACAGCCCTGAGCCTGCAAGTTACTCCACATTAGAGAAATCCTGCACCCATAAAGTCAATGGTGCTCCTTACAAGAATTCACCTACGTGGAGATCAGTGCAGGATCAGGGCTTAAATTACCTTTACTAGCTGTTTGAATACACTTTTTGCAAGGCAAGGAAGTAAAGCAATTCCACTGTCATTACATAAGGCCAAATCCGGTCCCATGGTTCAGTACACAAATACCTTATGATCTTTGCAGATCACTTGGCCTCCATGTCAGAGGAACTTCCAATGACTCTCGAGGGGCAGTCTCCTCATAGTGGTTGAATGGCTATAAAGACACCAAACCCCTCCGCAGGGGTGGTATCCTTGACACTGGCTTTCTGCAGCCATATATGGCAGTTGAGGAAATAGGGGAAGGGTGCAGAGAAGTTCTGTAGGGCTTCTTATGTATGTACAGTTATGCTAGTACTTTAAAATTATGCTACAATTGGGCCTGAGCTTGAAAAAAAATTCTATAATAAGAAGTGTTCTAATTCCTTCCCAGAGTGCTGCATATAAGTGGTAGTTGATGCCAACTAATATAGGCACTGATTATGTACAGAACTCCACACAGGTGAACTGTTGCTTGTTTAGAGCAATTAAGTAGTTCTAATTATCATTATGGAAGATATATGGGCACCATGTCCTTCTGTGAATTCCTCACGGTTTTAATAGTCATTCATTTGAACTGTGTTATAATGTGTTTGTTATTAGGAAGCTTGTGACAAAAAGGTTTCAGATTATTTGTAACGTTAATTATCTACCTTTAATTTCCAAGAGTTCTTTGAATAACAATAAGATATAGATTTTCAAATGAACTACGCTAACCTCTTGAAATATTCATAATAAAACCCATCTGAGTTCAATAGAACTACTCATGATCCAACCGGGTCATAGTGAAGATATTATACTGAGTCACCTTCCATCAAGTTTGATGGGAATAACTGTCAATGTTCACTTTCTGAAAAATGGAGTTTGTTCTAAGCAAGAAAATAGAGATTTTTTTCATCCTAGTAATTTATAGAACTGATTAGGAATTTTTCATTGGAATTATTTTTGATGGAAAATGCAGTTTCCACAAAATCAGTTTTGTGGAAAACTTTCAATTTTCCACTAGGGAAATGAAAATTAAATATCATTTTGGGTCAATTCAACAAAACATTAAACTACATTTCCCTCTCAGTACATTACCTCATAGGAGTTGTAGTTTGGGCCCGCATTCTGTCCTATGTGTGGGGCTCCCTGGAGGACTACATTTCCCATAATGCAATGTGGACTTTCCTCTGATTGAGTTCCATGTTGCATCATGGGAGTCACATGACTTCTGAGTACATTGTTGGAGCTGTAGTCTGTCCAAAAAGTCTGGCCTATAGGGGAGAATGAGGGCATCTGGCTCCTGACCTATAGCTCCCATGAGATAATGAACTATACAGAGAAAAAGCAGTGAAATATTGCACGGACAGGAAAAGAAATACTTCAGGTCAGTTCAGTAAACTGAAATGAAACATTTCAATTAAGAAATGTGAAAATGTTTCATTTTGATTAAAAAATATCTAAAGGAAAAATTGCAGTGTATCCAAATTGAGGGGTTTTTTTTTCAAAAATTCCATTTAACAAAAAAATTGAAATTTGAACTTTTTATCTTAATTTGGGATGAGAACAAATGTTGAACTGTCAGATTTTCCCACAGAATGGAAATTCTGAAGTTCACACTGCTCTAGTAATATATTATGTAGTTACCTCTAAGACAAGAGCACCTAGAGACCACAAATCAATATTGTGGAATGGGGGAGCGGGAAGGAATAATTGTGCAAATCTCTAGTGAGAGACAGTCTAAATATAGACTAATGGTGGGAGAAATCAGAGAGGTGAAGTGACTTGCCTAAAGTCACTCAGCGAGTCATGGCCAAGCCAGGAATAGAACCTAGGTCTCTGCTCCATACGGAGACCCACAATGCCTCTCTGAATGTATGGCCATTTTCCTCTTTAATTTCCAATGTGACAAAAAATTTTTGTCCTGAACTCTGTTGTTTTATATACAGACACACCACCTCAACCTGTTAGCCCTGAGAGTGAGACAGTATTTTGCTATCTGAATAGTTTCTGCTGTCAAGTAATGATTTGTTAAAACAAGGGCTGTCGATTAATCACAGTTAATTTACATGATTAACTCAAAAAAATTAAGTGCAATTAATTGCAGTTTTAATTGCACTGTTAAACAGTAGAATCCCAATTGATGTGTATTAAATATTTTTGGATGTTTTTTCTACATTTTCAAATATATTGACTTCAATTACAACACAGAATATGAAGTGTACAGTGCTTGCTTTGTACTATTATTTTTATTACAAATATTTGCACTGTAAAAATGATACACAAAATAAATAGTATTTTTCAATTCACCTCATACAAGTACTGTAGTGCAATCTCTGTATCATGAAAGTGCAATTTACAAATGTAGATTTTTTGTTAAATAACTGCACTCAAAAACAAAACAATGTAAAACTTTAGCGCTTACAAGTCTACTCCGTCCTACTTCTCGTTCAGCCAACTGCTAAGACAAACAAGTTTGTTTACATTTGCAGGAGATAATGCTGCCCTCTTCTTATTTACAATGTCACTGGAAAGTGAGAACAGGCATTCACATGGCACTTTTGTAGCCAGCATTGCAAGGTTTTTACGTGCCAGATATGCTAAACATTTGTATACCCCTTCATGCTTTGGTCAACATTCCAGAGGACATGGTTCCATGCTGATGACGCTCATTAAAAATATAACATGTTACTTAAATTTGTGACTGAACTCCTTGGGGGAGAATTGTATGTCTCCTGTTCTGTTTTACCCACATTCTGCCATATATTTCATGGTATAGCCATCTCGGATGATGACCCAGCACATGTTCATTTTAAGAACACTTTCACTGCAGATTTGACAAAGGCAAAGAAGGTACCAATGTGAGATTTCTAAGGATAGCTACAGCACTCAACCCAAGGTTTAATCATCTGAAGCGCCTTCCAAAATTTGAGAGGAGGTGTGGAGCATGCTTTCAGAAGTCTTAAAAGAGCAACACTCTGATGTGGAAACTGCAGAACCCGAACCACCAAAAAAGAAACTCAACCTTCTGCTGGTGGCATCTGACTCAGATGATGAAAATGAACATGCATTGGACTGTACTGTTTTGAATCATTATAGAGCAGAACCCGTCATCAGCATGGAGGCATGTCCTCTGGAATGGTGGTTGAAGCATGAAGGGACATATGAATATTTAGCACATCTGACACATTAATATCTTGTGACGCCGGCTATGACAGTAGCATGCGAATGCCTATTCTCATTTTCAGGTGATACTGTAAACAAGAAGCCAGCAGCATTATCTCCTGCAAATGTAAACAAACTTGTTTGTCTGAGCAATTGGCTGAACAAGAAGTAGGAATGAGTGGACTTGTGGGCTCTAAAGTTTTACATTGTTTTATTTTTGAATGCAGGTTTCTTTGTACATAATTCTACATTTGTAAGTTCAACTTTCATGATAAAGGGATTTCACTACAGTACTTTAACTGGGGGAATTGAATGGCAAATGAAATTTAATGCGGATAAATGTAAAGTAATGCACATTGGAAAACATAACCCCAACTATACATACAGTATGATGGGGGCTCATTTAGCTACAACGAATCAGGAAAAAGATCTTGGAGTCATCGTGGATAGTTCTCTGAAGACATCCACGCAGTGTGCAGAGGCCATCAAAAAAGCAAACAGGATGTTAGGAATCATTAAAAAGGGGATAGAGAATATATTATTGCCCTTATATAAATCAATGTTACGCCCACATCTTGAATACTGCGTACAGATGTGGTCTCCTCATCTCAAAAAAGATATACTGGCACTAGAAAAGGTTCAGAGAAGGGCAACTAAAATGATGCATCCGAAGAAGTGGGCTGTAGTCCACGAAAGCTTATGCTCTAATAAATTTGTTAGTCTCTAAGGTGCCACAAGTACTCCTGTTCTTTTTGTGGATACAGACTAACACGGCTGCTACTCTGAAACCTAAAATGATTAGGGGTTTGAAATGGGTCCCATATGAGGAGAGATTAAAGAGGCTAGGACCTTTCAGCTTGGAAAAGAGGAGACTAGGGGGGATATGACAGAGGTATATAAAATCATGAGTGATGTGGAGAAAGTAGATAAGGAAAAGTTATTTACTTGTTCCCATAATACAAGAACTAGAGGCCACCAAAAGAAATTAATGGGCAGTAGGTTTAAAACAAATAAAAGGAAATTCTTCACACAGCGCACAGTCAACCTGTGGAACTCCTTGCCTGAGGAGGTAGTGAAGATTAGGACTATAACAGAGTTTAAAAGAGAACTGGATACATTCATGGAGGTTAATTCCATTAATGGCTCTTAGCCAGGATGGGTAAGGAATGGTGTCCCTAGCCTCTGTTTGTCAGAGGATGGAGATGGATGGCAGGAGAGAGATCACTTGATAATTACCTGTTAGGTTCATTCCCTCTGGGGCACCTGGCATTGGCCACTGTCAGCAGATAGGATACTGGGCTAGATGGACCTTTGTTCTGACCCAGTACGGCCGTTCTTATGTTCTTATGAATTGAAAAATACAATTTCTTTTGTTTTTTTACAGTGCAAATATTTGTAAGAAAAAATAAATATAAAGTGAGCATTGCACATTTTGTATTCTGGGTTGTAATTAAAATTAATATATTTGAAAATGTAGAAAACATCAAAAATATTTAAATAAATGGTATTCTATTATTGTTTAATACTGCGATTAGTCACAATTAATTTTTTTAATCGCTTGATAGCCCTAGTTAAAACTGGAGATATAAATGTATTTTGTCATGTGTAATTTAGGGCCCAGAACTTCAGATCATGAAAGGCCAGGTGAGGATCTGAACCTATAAGTTTGACTATTCATTATGAAATGTCTTTGGGAAGCTCCTCAGTCTTTTGCCTTAGTCTATTTGGTACTAAAACTACAAACATTTCTTCTCAATCTTATTTCACACTTTTGATTAGGACAATTTGCAATGCTTAGGGTAATGAAGTGTTGCTAGATAACAGGACTAACGTACAATGTTTTAGCTGAACTTTACTTAATTAGGAATTTTCATTAACTCTCTCTTGTTTTTCTCCATGCCCAGAAGAGAAAGTCAACTTAAAGGAGTCAGTAATTATCAACTTTCTGTTATTTAATGCAGGGAAGGCTGGAGTGGCTCGTAAATTGAGCATTTGCCAGCAAAATAAATAAATAAGCAAAGTGCTGATTTCAGTAGAAAAAAACTCATTTACCATGTAGACTACTGTTGATAAACAACATTCTTTTCAATAGATGGGATCCCACAGAGCTACCACTGCCTGTTATAAATTACCCATGATTATTTATTTTTGCATATTTTAAGGATTATTTATATTGATATTTGGATAAGTCCTGGGAGCAAAGGTCTATCGGATCTCCCACCGCTGTGGGGCAGAGAATCTCCTCCACTTCTGCAAAAAGAGTTGGCCTTGAGTAAGCTCGCCCCATCCATGTTCCCTTCTGCCCCACACATAACTTTTTGTGTCAAAGACTTTGCTGTACAGATATTGATTTCTTTAGGAGCCCTCCAAGAAGTAATGTTCTCTCTATGGAAGCGGTGGGATGGTGAAGGGATGGCCAGGGGTCAGAGGTAGTGTTCATTACAGGTAAAAGCGTTGTCCCTTTGAAGTCAATCTCAAAACTCCCATTGACTTTACTGAGGTGAGGATTCCACCATAAAGTTTTAAACTTGCAGAATACGGAGTACCTACTGCAAGGTGCTCAGCACCTTTAACCCCATTGTCTTGCTCATCATATTACAGGTCCATAATGCCGAAGTGTGAAAAATGAAAAACTAATTCAGGTTCTAATTAATACTGAAGTTCAGATGAGAACTCATCATTGTTACGTGATAGCTCAAAAGACAGGGCACCAATTCTCATATGTTCTACAACAAAGTTTCCTGCCCAAGACAGGGCACCAATTCTCATATGTTCTACAACAAAGTTTCCTGCCCAACAATTTGAGGCGGAGTTTTGGTACTTTTAAATAGCCTTGAATCTTAATGGTGTAGTAATTTGTACTAGTCTTTGTAAAAGATCAGAGAAATGGTATTGCTATATTGTGCCTTGGTATACATTTTCCTGAGTGAAGTTAACCTATACCAGTAGTGCTTTAATTGATGTGCTAAAAGCTCCCTACATTTCTCCCCTGGTTAAAGAGCAGAGCCTACAGTTTTGGGTAGACAGGGTTTCCAAAAGAGACAAACATACAATAGTTAGTTATGGCTCCAATTCATAGATTTCAAGGCCTGTTGGGATCATTATGATTTATCTACTCTGGCCTTCTGCATAACATAGGCCAGGGATCGGCAACCTTTGGCACATGGCCCGTCAGGGAAAGCCGCTGGCGGGCCAGGAGAGTTTGTTTACCTGCAGAGTCCACATGTTCGGTCTATCTCAGCTCCCACTGGCTGCTACTCCTGCAGCCCCCATTGGCCTGGAACAGCAAACCACAGCCAGTGGGAGATGCAATTGGCTGAACCTGCAGGCGCTGCAGGTAAACAAACCCTCCCGGCTTGCCAGCGGCTTTCCCTGACGGGCCGCATGCCAAAGGTTGCCGATCCCTGACATAGGCCAACAGACCGTCAGAGGTTCTAAGTAGCTGCAGTTCCCTTTGAACACTGAGATTTTAAATGAAGGGACTGAGTTATCATTTCTCATGAAAACTAACTGCAGGAGTTGTGCCAGCTGAATTAGGAGTTTCCATTCTTCATTCAAGGTATATCCACAGTAAGGACTGGCCCTTCAGTCAGGAAAATATAATTTCTTAACTTTATAAATGAATAGGCTCATTACTTATGCAATTTAATAGTGAAGCAATCCTCTGTATCAGTGTCACTGTAATGCATTCTGCACTCAGCAGATTGACTTTCTCTCATGTTTCTTGCATTTGATGAAATGCTCTTAAAATACCTCTCTCCTTCCAGCTAAATCAAATGCCAGCTGACCCCAGTGCCCCACTTTCAGTCAATTGAAGTTTAACTCTGCCTTTTAGTCCCTGTTGGGCTAAGGGTTCTATTCTTTAGCTTAACCTTTGTTATTGAAACTTAATAAATTGAAAAATGTTATTTTCTTGCTATTATAACATGCCAGCATTAATAGAGTTTTTCTGTGAAAATTTCATTCGATAAAATTAATGCAGGGTTGAAACATTTCTAGGCAATTTCATTTACTTGCTGCTCGCAGTCTTCTTCAGATGGTGAAATCCATTGGTACACTAGCTGTCCTAGAGTATAGTAATGGTACATAACTTTGCTTGATACATAACAAAGGGCCCACGCTGGTGTGGTGCTGAATTCTTCTAAGGAAGAGAGGTTGAGCATCTAATTCTCACTGTTGTAAAATTCCTTTTTCTCTGTGTAAGGGTTTCTGATTTCCATCCAGTGGGGGTGTAGTCCTGGCCCTACTGAAGTCAATGGCAAAGCTACCATTGACTTCAGTGGGGCCAGGATTTCACCACTGATGTGTCTATAGAGAGCACAGTTAGAATAGAGAAGTATTTAGGGATGAATAAAGCCTGCAGATTAGAAGAGAGACGGGTTATTACTAGTCCTCTTGTCTTGATGGCTGCCTGGATCCTGATCACAGGTAGTTTAGTTTGCTTCTTCAGCTCAGTGTTCTGAACCAAAGCAGAAGGAAGCTCTGATTCTGAATACTTAGTTTAAACCCTGATTATGGGCGTTTCTTCTCCTTTTCTGTGTGGTTGTTTGAGACAGGTTCTGGAGAGCCCATTCGTTGGACTTTGAGATTCTGATTCCTGACTTAAATCTGGTCTGCCTGACATGTCAAAAAGAACAATTGTGTTGTCTTCAGAAGATAATGTCCATCTTCTGAATATTGGATTTTTAGTAATGGAGGACTCAGAGTTTCATTAACTTCAACAGGAGGATGCTCTGGGCCCGTTATGTACCTAACTCAAACAACACATGGAAAAGCAAACTATAAAACTAGTAAGCTTTCTTTCTAATTGGTCATATATGTAATAGCTTTGCAGACATTTTATTTTTAGTGTACTTTCAAAGTAATTTTCATTAGAACTTCTTGGAAATCATTTGGATATCAAATCTTCCTACTGCACAAGTGCCCTCAAACTCTCTGCATGCAATTTTTTTTTGTTAGAGGTGGTTGGGAAATTTTCCAGCCAACCAGAGTTTCATCAGAAAATAGTTCATCAAACCCACAATGTATTGCGAAAATGGTTTGGGGTCAACAAAGTTTTATCAAATCACAGGCACAGTTCCGACAGAACCACATAGGGTTGCCACCTGTCCAGATTTTCCCGTTTTCTGAGGTAGCTGTCCTGGGAAATGTATAAGGCTGCTCAATGCACATCACCAGCTGTTCATTTTTATGGGCTCAGGATTATCCCAGGTGTCCCAGGGATATATATATATATATATTTGTACCTCAGAGCTGGCAACTCTGAGTGTCTCCCAGGCTGGTTTCCATCAGAAACCCGCCTGGTTCCCTGCCAGTTCACCTGGCTGGCTGCTGGGGACCCCAGGTTTTCAGGGTCAGTGGCTCTGGGGCAGCCCTACCACACAGACTGCCCTGGGAGACTGAAAGCCCTGGAGGCAAGAGCTGTAGTCGAGGGCTTGGCTCCCAGCTCTGTAACAGTGAATGGATGTCTTGAGAATCCCAGATTAAACTGGGGTTTCCAAGCTCCTTGCTGCAGAGCTGGAGATTCAGTTCTAGCTGGGGCTCTCAGGGTCTAGGCCCCGGGATCCACACAGGTGAAAATGGAAGTCCTAAGAATCCCAGCTCAAATCAGGGCTCTCAGGCCTGCCAAGCTCTTTGCAGCAGAGTTAGGAGCCTGGAAGTTGTCAGACAGGCTTCCAGGTTCCATGGCTCCAGCCCTTGACGTCAGCCGGTTTAGGAGTTTGAAAGCCCTGGGGTTCCTGGCCAAGGCCAGCCTCGCGTGGGACTGCCCCAGTGCTGCTGGTCCTATAGCCCTGGCAGCTGCCAATTTCTTTGGGGGTGGTGGGGGGGGGGGGGAAGGTTTATTTCCAATTCAGAACAAAAACAAATGTCAAAATATCAATAATTTCTTATGAGCCTGAAATCCTAAAAAAAATAATAATTTTTAAAAAATCATTTGGAAACAGTGGCACATTATATTTCTTTTTGAAAATATCCTCCCCATGTCTGGCATTTGCTGACCGAAATTAACATTCTTGTCAGTTTTACAGCTGCTAGGAGGGGTGAATATTTTATACTCACTGTACAGGTTCTTATAGCACACTCTTTAGATCCGGGAGGGAAAATTATTCTGCAGATCAATCAGTTTCCTTCACAGATCCAGTAAAAATTACATAACAGAACTTACTTCCTGTTCAAACTTCCTCTGAAGAGGGTTAGTTTATTTATTTCCATGAAGTTATTCCCAGTACTCCTTTCCCCTACAGTTTTCTCTCTCCCCCCATCCCCTCCTGTCATTTTAACACATATACAAAAAATCTTCAAAATAATTTGTATGATGGAGATACGCAAAGACAGCTGGGCATCCACACTAATCAAAGATAGTTTATTTATCAGACCAAAAGAAAACTTAATGCTGTGACTAACACTTTTATAGGATGAGAGTCTGAGAAGGATCCACACATCTTGTTTTAATCATGATGTAAAAGAAGGCTTCATCCCCTCTTAGGTTGTTGTTTTTTTCCCCTTTAAAAAGCTGATATTTGGTTTACTTTATCTGTTTTGGCTTCAATTTCAGCACCAGAGAATAACTGATAAAGTTAATGGCTTAACTGATTATATGTATCCCCTTTTTAAAGCTTCTTTTAATTTTGATTGCTTCACTAAAGACAGGAACTGGAGAGTTGAATTTAGTTCTATGAAGTTTCATTACCTATCTTTAACAGCAGCAACTAATAATATGGGATATGAAAAAACAAAAATAGCATTAGACTATGATTTAGCTAACCAACTAGAAAAATTGTTGACCAACATTTAGGCTTTTAGAATTGAATCACATAACCGCAATAGAAGAATAACACCAATACTTAATAACTATCTTGGGAAGATGAGTTTGTTTAGATTTTTGACTAAGAGTCCCTTACTTAGATCAATTGGCTTATTAACTCCAGTGTTGCTTACACAACAGAGGAAAAACAATCCAAAGGTAGATCACAAGACAATTGGTCAATTACTTCCAGGCCAGTTTACCCAGGTCTCCTGCCCAATGCAGCTATAGTAGTCAACTCTTGTTATCTGTTTCCCAATGAATGATATTAGTCCCAGGACCTAACTAACACTCCTACCTATCTGATAGAAACTCCTACATTTGTGACCGACTGAGTGTCAGTTCAAAAAGTTTGTACAATCAGTCATATTTTATACACCTAGAACTCGAAGGGCAGTGTGAAAGCATTTGCTAGGGTAGATACACATACAGAGTTCTACAATCTTAGTTAAAAAAAGTTATTTGTTTAGTTTCAAAGCTACTTTACGTCAATCTTGATTGGAACCTATTACAAAACAAAGACATACCCAGGAACTGTGTGACAGTCTTTAAGACACATACATAAGCATGTACACTCTCTTACTAATTAGGTACTCAGTTTCAGGAAGTGGTCAACTGACTGATGTGCGCCATTACCCATGAGAAAGTCTCTGTGTTATTTATCACCAGATCTTTGCTCAGCCATCAGCTTTCAGCTCAGTTATTGTTCACAGCAGGAGCTGACACTGCCAACACAGGTGGAGAAAAGAACAGAGAGGACTATTGTGTTTTTTTCTGGTGGACAGCAGGCAACCCAAATCTCTGGAAAATAGAAAGAGACAGTTAATGGTGCTTATCTGAGATAGGTGCTTGATGTCACCAGGAGGACTCCCAGATGGCCAGCCCAGGACCTCACTCTTTTCACTTCCAGATGTCTTTGGCTTTTGAGAAGCAATGTGCTGAAGGAGACAGGCCCCTTTATTCTGTTTCTGCTGGGTGGTCCAATCAGAGGGTGACCCATAATTCTTCTGACGTGTCCAACCAAAACGAGAGCTTGCAACTGGGACTGGCATTTTCTAGATTGTGTCACCCCAGTTTGTGTAAGTCAAGCTAAGCTGTAGTGTTGGTATAACCATCTTGGGACATACCTTGAACACCAGCTGGTTTGCTCCAATCAGCAACTTACCTCTGCAAGTTCCTTTCTGTGGGCTCCTTTGCATTGCATCCCTTGGTCTCCTCTGCAGTTACGGTTGCTGAAGTTGCAGTTTATTTGCAAACACTCTGCTAGTTGCTGAAATATCCAGTTTAAAGTTCATATAAATTCTTCCATATTCTTTGATGCTCTTTAACCTTGTTCTAACAGTCCATTATACAATGCAAAGTCACTTCAAGATCTGTTGTTCTCCAGCAGGCCAGAACAGCTGTATACATTTTCATTTCTGTTGTCTTGTTTAAGCAACTCTGGTGGGACCTTGGTATGTATAGCTGATCTTAGTCAGTGCATTATTAAGCAAATAATTATATTTGTGATTATTCCTCTTTGTGTCCTTATAAACATACTATTTGGTATCCTTTTCTTTTATTTACTGCCGCTTTCAGCACAAGTGTATTTCACTAACTTGATAACGTACATATGCTTGATTGCAAACATTAGCCTGACTTCTTAGAACTAATAGAAATCAATATGAAAGCAATCCCAGCCTCTCCTAACAGGATTGCCCATGAGGTAAACCCTGTCATTAATATTTACACTATTTTGCCCAAAGCTACATCACTTATAGTTGACTTCCATTTTATATACATTTCTATTATAATATTAGCTTCAATCTGGTTGCCTATTTTATTGATGTATTTGACACATCACATAATATCACTGTTTCATCATAATTTAATGATTTTTTTAAATGTATTTACTTATTCACAGAGAGGGGGAAAAAAGGGGAAGTTCATAGCTGCACCAGTGGTACACTCTTGAAAGGCTATAGCAATTCTGAGTTTTCTCAGGCTACTGAAGAAATCTAGCTGTTAGACCTTGGGTTTTTATTTTCTTAGCCCTCTGTTCTATCTTTCTAAAAGGCCTTGATGCCTGGGCAGTTCTTAAATAGTAATAACTCATAACTTTGGGGCCTTAGTTACTACAACCGACAATAAGAGCTTTAAACAATCCTTTATAAATTTATTATGAGCTATTCACCTAGGCCCAGGAAGCACAGAGGAGAAATATTCAATGTAAATCCAGTTTAATTGGATTTTATCAGAGGAGGCTATCCGATCATATTTTTACCACATATGAAATGCATGAAAGTCAAATAGAGAGTTCTGATAACTTATAAATAAGAAAACACAGCACTTACGTAAGGTCCCAACCCAGGAAAAGAAGAGAAATAATAGATATCTAACCTTCTTAACAATCAATCTTTTAGCGAGATACTGTAGGATAAGGTTATGGATAATTAAGAAAAGGAATATGCTTGTTTAAAAACTATATCTGGGCCATTTCTACTAGATTGTTTATTTCTTTAGTTAAGAGAAAACAAATGGCCTGATCTAATAGCCACTGAAATCAATGGGAGTTAGATCAAGCCTCCTTACGAGATGAAGTTTCTGGTTTGCTATTAATTACACCTTTTTTGCCCTGATCCTGTTTTCAACCACCTTTCTTATTTACTAAGCCAGAAAAGCAAAATTGGTGCCTTAAGTTCAGGGTTGGGTTTTTTTGTTTGTTTTTGTGTTCCCCAGGGAATGCAGATGTGTAATGGGAAATGAAAAGAATTTAAACAGTTCAGAGTAGGTTGCAGCGGTGTTTTCATATAAATAAAACAAGCTTATTAAAGCTAAACATAGTTCTTCCCGCATTAGCTAGGAAAAGTGCAACATTTTCCACAGAAAGCAGACACTTTTTGTGAACAATGTAGTTGAGTTTAAGACCCAATTTTCCTTCAAAAAACAGATTTTTGTTACCACCCCGAGTTAACATGTATGCTTTGATTTGTCTTACAATGAAATGTTTTCCCCATTGCAAACCAACCATTTGCAATATGCATTAAAGTCTAAAATCAGTCAAGTACGTGGCTACTCAATCACTGGCACTTCCCTCCCACCAAACTTGTCTAAGGAAGACTTTCCCAGTGTTCTCCCATTCCTAGCCAAGTAAAGAAGTAAAATATAGAGTAAAGAAAATAACCGAACTCAATTACTAAATTGCAGTTGCTGGAAATTAGTTACGCCCAATGAGCTCTTCAAAGTTTATTTACTATCCATGAATCTGAAAACATCCATAGATTTATTAAACGTTTTGAAGCATCTCAATATCTATTCTTCTTTTAAGAAAGCTCATCTTATTAATGGAAAAGAGGAGCCTTCACAAGAGGAACACTCCAGTTTTATTCTAAGCTATGTTGCCCAAAGGGCTTTGTCAAGGCCATTCCTTTGAAGCTACACAAAACAGCAGCAATACTTATTTTCAATCCTGTATGAGACCAGTATATAGAGCAGACAGCAAGGTACATACCAGCTCTGTATATCTCTGAGTGCCCATGAGGGGAAAAAATACTAACACCACCAACAAAACAAACAAAAACCCAAACATCATTAATAAAAATCTAACGCTCTCTTCCCCAGATTATAGTATTGCCAAGAACTAGTGCCACTTCATAACACTACCACTGAGCGCACATAAGAAAATAATTTCAGAAAAGTATACTACAGAAAACAAATTGACTACCCTTCTGCTAACAACTGAAAATTAATAAACAGACCTTTTTAAAAACAAACAATTCAGTAAAGACTTGAGGGAGGGAGATGGGAAGCATCAAAACAATTCAGTGAAGTTCAGGTGCAGTGTGTGTGTGCGTGCGTGTGTGTGAGTGTGTGCTCTTTACATAATGTTTGCCGTCATAGTTTCTAAGCATCTTTCAGAGTTAAAGTTAAATAATCTACCTCTAGAAACATTAGGAATAAGGAACATAAGGAAACATTAAATACTAGTGGACTAATAGCTATTGGCCAAGCTTTTCTAAAGTGACTAAGTGATTTTGGGTGCCCAGCTTCAGACACCAGTCTGATTTTCAGGAAGTGCTTCGCAACCACCAGCTAGAAATCAGTCCTTTTCATGTGGTCCAAATTTGACACGGAAAAGTCCATGCACTCAAAGGCACTAGTCTCGTCTGAAAACTTTGGTCATCATACTTCTCATATGATGATTTTTACACATGTCCCTGTCCAGATGTGATCTCTGTCTGAAAACGCATCTCTTACACAAATGAAGAACACTATCTAAACCCTATTGATATTGAGGGGACAAAGAAAAACAGCTCAATACCCACCCTCGCCATCTCAGTTTTGAATTTGTTGACATTTGTAGGTTCCTAATTTGTTAAATATTTTCAAGTTGACATTTTCTATTGCTTAATTTCCAGGAATATTAATGTCCATATTTTAATATGGATCTGGTCAATTACATATATTTATGCACAATATTGACTTTAATGACCACATATTTTAATTAGATACCGATCTGCTTACCTCAGAATTAGCACTATCATTTATTTTAGACATAAAAATTTAATAGGCACTTAATTAAACACATTATTCACTTAGATTAATTGTGGGAATTAATATGAGTAAAAGTGAACATCCCAAAGCAAAGTCTTATCTTGCTTTGAGAAATGGTGCCATCCATCAACATTTATCATGTAATCAAATACATGTAAAGTATGGTAATTGTTGTTTAGTATAAAAGGGTAGAAAAAAGAGAAATGAGAGAATTAAAACTAGGGTAGAACATTATCTTAATGTCTGTTTCGCCTCACGACTAGTTAGCATTAGGGCCCAGCTAATTAAAAAATAAATCTTTCCAGGTTTTGCTATGGATAGGTGTGCATTGTATGCAATGCTTAAAAGAGGGGAAAGGAAGATTAGTGAAAAGCAGGCACGTGTGCATAGCTGGAAGGATGAGCTCAACCCTGCTTTCTGATATGGATCAATACTCTTGGCAAAATATTCTAGGGTCTGATCCAGCTCTTGCTGAAATCAGTGGGAGACACCAGGCTCTAGAGTCATTTACTGTCTCTCCCTCTCTCTTTGGCCCAATGAAAAGTTACATATTTATATGAAGTGGAACAGCTTCAATGTGAACAACTGTGAGCAGAATAGCCTGTAGGCTAGTGGTAAGGCTGCTGCCCTGGGAGGAGGAAGAATTGACTTCAAGTCCTGACTCCAATTAATATTTAAGTAGTTAGACAGGACAGAGTGAGAGTAACCCAACCCCCACTATTCTACAGCCTGGTGGTTTAGTGGCTTCCCCTGGGAGGTGTGGATCTGAGTTCAAATCCCTGCTAAAGAGAGGAGATTTAAACCTACGTCTTCCACAGCATGTGCAAGTGGGCTAACCACTAGGCTGTAGGGAGGGGGACACCTCTGCTTTTTCTTTTTTCTGAAGCTGACTGTGAAAAACTTCTTCCCAGTTGACCCTATCAGTCACATTTGCAAATAATTTCAGGTTGACGAAAACTTCATTTTTCAGCAAATAAACTATTTGTCTGAAAAAAATTGCCCAGCTCTAGTCTAGGGATCATGCCACTCTTCACTAGTATACAACTACCTGTGTGGGAACTATTGAGTAGTGTACTGCAACACTCACTAATAGTTTAGCACAGGGATTGAAGAATGCTGTCTTGACTTAAATCAGCAGGTGGAATTTAAACAGGCAGAAAGCAATCTCCGGAGCTGGAATCTGACACCAGGTTTAACCTTCCTCTTTTCACAGCATATTTAGTAACTAAAAGTGATACTGACATTTTGTCTTTCATCCAAAATATAAGGGCAATTTGCATGAAATGTGGGGTCTGTCTGCTTGGCAGATTAAGCTCTGAGGGCAAGTATTCTTGTCACCATTTTTTGACCAGGTCTGCTTCCACAGTCACATAGTAAATCAGACCAAAGTGAGACCAACCTGAATTGGAAGCCAAGGGTCTTGTGTCTGTATATCATTGGTTCAAATGGTAAGGTTTCAAAATATTGTCATAGCATTCCTATCATAAGGATATATAAATTATTTGTACCTCCCTTAATAAAAAAATGAATTACAAGGGAAAAATTGAATAATAGATCATGTATCTGGAAGTCTGTGTTAAAGATGTGGATGAGACTGTGTTCATATTTCTTTTCATTTGAATTTTACTGACTTCAACTTCCAGCTTGTACTGGCCCTTTAAAGGAGACTGTGGGTCAAGCATGGGTGAGCACAGAACAAGTGAATTCTGGGAGATGTAGTTCCCTTAGGGACCATGGGAATTGTAGGCTAAGCAAGGCATGCTGGGAAAGAGTGCCAGAAATATAAACAGCAGCCTATGCTTAGAATGGAGGGAGTGAGAGCATGTGTTATGGGATTGTCTACAGAAAAATAAATAAAACCAGGGAAAGTTCAAGGTTTAGAGTGACTCTGTTGGCTGAAAGACCTATAAGGAAATCTTGTAAAGAGTGAGGCCCTTGAAGGGGATGGGGAAAAAAGGAGTCCTGTGGAAGGTCAGTTGAGTAGAAGACTGCTTATGAGTGCTGCACTGAAGAGAGAAGATTTAGCCCTGTGGTTTCTGAAGGAGGAGGAATTTCTCCTGGGATGGAAGAAGAGGTGTGTGCTTCTTATGTGTACTCCCTTCTTATTTAGGTCATTGTTTCCTGAAAGACTGGGAGGAAGCCCCACCCTTCACTCTCCTGCATCAAGGGAAAAGTCTGTATGGACACTGGGAAGAGGTTTGTGGCTGGGGATGCCAGGGGACTGCTTTGCTTCATTTGTATTGTTAAGTTACTCCAAAAGAGGAGTGGAGTTCATGGTTTGGCTGGAGGACTAAGCCCCACTGAAACTCCCTACCAGTAGAAGGTGAACCCTGCTCCAGGAGAGGTAAGCCAAATCCCTATATGGCCATGGAATCATGTTATGCTTTTATCTGCTAGATTAAAGAGCCCTCTGCAACATACCCAGGGTACATGGTGAATGGCTGTGTTATCTCAGCTCTCTAATCCGAGGTACCTTTTATACTGCTTCACTGTGAGAACAGCCACTCCTGGTCTGCTCACATGCAGCATCCAGCATGTAAGTTACTCCCAGTTAGAGTGTATGAGTGCTACAGGCAGCCATTCTTGAGTTGCACTGCAGAGCAATGCCAGCATATTCCCAATCCCAGACATCCCCCAGAAATGTATGTCTTGTACTGCCCAGTTCTCTCTTGGACAATACAAACTCATAGAACGTCCATCATTTTATTAATAGAAAATGATATGCACAAATTCTGTTATCCCAAATGGCGTTTCCCTGACATGTTGGTTTAGATAAAACAAGTTTATAAACTACAAAAGGATAGATTTTAAGTGATTATAAGTAATGATGCATAAAACCCAGAACTGGTTATAGGAAAAATAAAAGTAAAACACAACTAACACCTAACTTAACAGCCTAGAGTGAGCAAAAGTTTCTCTTACCACATTTCAGTAGTCTTATTAGCTGAATTTCCTTCATTTGGGATCCCTCCCGTAGTCCAAATGCCACTTTTTTTTTCACTTCCGGTGTTGTGGATGCTGTGGGCAGAGAGAAAGGGAAGAATAATTTGGGGTGTCTGCTCTACTTTTTATAGTTCTTTCTCTTCTTTGAGCAGCATCTCTGGCTGAGGTTCAGGAGACAGAAAGTCTATGGACAGGAATCCCAAACTGTTTATTTGTCAAGATATACATTTTTGCCTACACCCTCTTTCCTGCCAAAGAATGGCCATATAACCAGGTGATGGCCCATTTGATTTTGTTAACACCTGGTTGAGGTGTCAGTTTTCCTTTTGTCTCTGGCTGTTCACCAGACTTGGAACATGTCTTAGTAATACCATACAGTAGAATCTTATGACTTTACATACAATATTACTACGCATATTTTACCAGGACAATATTGGTCAAGTAATTTATGAGTTGTCAAATGCTACCCCACAAGGCATACTTTGTACAAAATTATCATAGTCCTGTAAAAGGGGGTGAACACAGCAGTACAGAACATCACCCACTCTTCCCCACCCCCCTCAGTATTAGGTAGTTTCTCATCATGTAGACCAGAGGTCAGCAACGTTCAGCACGCGGCTCGCCAGGGTAAGCACCCTGGCGGGCCGGGCCAGTTTATTTACCTGCTGATGCGGCAGGTTCAGCCGATCGCGGCCCCCCACTGGCCGCGGTTCGCCGTCCCGAGCTAATGGGGACATGTTAACATAAGCTAATGTCTAAAGGAACTTTCCCCTGTCTTCTATTGATGAAGTGGGGGGAAAAGACTTCAGGAGCAGACTATATTTGCTCAGACACACCTACTTTGCCTACGTGATTAGCAGACAGACCTGTACAGTTCTGCTGCCCGGGAGTCAAACAATAAGGACGATAACATTACCTCTGCATTCAAGACTAAAGTAAACTGTAACCCAAAATTGATCACTTTGGCAAAGCAGGTCTGTTTGTTGATCAACTAGGGTAAGCAGGTGTCTGTGCAAATACATTCTGCTCCTGAAGTCTTCCCCCCCCCCCCCCACGTTCATTCAGACCTTAGTTTACATTAACTTTCTCTAAGTAGATTAAGATCCTTTAGATTGTTAAGGTAAAATATGTCATTCAGATCTCAAATCACTTCTTGTAGCTCTTCTCTGAACCCTCTACAAGTTCTGAACACTTTTGTTAATATTGTTTCCCTATTCCTGCTCAATATCACTGTGTTAATACATCTAGTATCATGGTAGCACTTTTGTCAATGTGTTGAGTTAATTATCTAAATTGACCCCTGAGTCCTTTTCAGAGTTGCAGATTTCCAGGATATAGGCCCACATCCTGTAAACATGGCCTCCATGACCATTCCTATATGCATGCCCTTGAATTTGGCTATATACAAATCACACATTTGATGGCACCTACTTTACAAAGTGTCCAGATTGCTCTGTCTTTATCACTATTATCTTTGTCATCTGCAAACTTTACTTTAGCCTTTACTTCATATTTTCTTTCTTATCACTGATAATATTATTTAGTGTTTGTCAGTGGGACTCAGTTAGAAGCACTCCTGCTAGTTGATAGTTTCCCAGTAACAACTGTTTTAAGATGTCAGTCAGATTTTAGTACATTTAATATGCCATATTGATTTTTGTATAATGCTAGTTGGTGTTCAATCTTCATGTTGGATAGTATGAAGTTAAATGCTTTACAGAAACCCAAGTATAATATTCTATCAACAGTTACCTGTATCAACTTGATTGCCGGTATTTGATTTGGCCTTTGTTCACATAATTTCTCTCTTGGACTTGTTGTGTCTCCTTTTGATAGTGCATTGGTTATTATACAGCACTCTGACAATTTTTCAGCCTTCATAGAAATATTTTAAATACTCCTTTTTGTTTTCAATTTCCTGGTCTGTGCCTAAATCTCCACAGGGAGGCAAGTCTCCTACGCTGAAAAAACATTGCTTGGATGCATGGCTCCTTTGGCTACACTGAAATAGGAGGGAGAAAAGAAGTGGATACGTTAGAAGTGAGTGAAAGAGAGAGATCAGAGGGAGAAGATTCTTTATATTACTGTAGCTCCTAGAAGCCCTAACCAAAATATTTGTCAACATTTGTCTGGGTGGGAAGGATAGCTCAGTGTTTTGAGCATTGGCTTGCTAAATCCAGGGTTGTGAGCTCAATCCTTGAGGGGGTCACTTAGGGATCTGGGGCAAAATTAGTATTTAGTCCTGCTAGTGAAGGCAGGGGGCTGGACTCAATGACCTTTCAAGGTCCCATCTAGGAGATAGGATATCTCCACTAATTTATTTTATTTTTTATTTATAAAACATGGGATTACTGGGTGCATTCAGAGTCTAGTGGGGGCAGATGAGAGAAGCTATTTGGGGTAGTGATTTACCTAATCCAAGCCTAACCTAGACATAGGGTCAGAGAAGGAAAGTATTATTGCTATCTTAATATGGGGAATTGGGGCACAGAGAGGTGAAGTTAATTGCCCAAGGTCACGTGGCAATCTGTGGAAGTGCTGGAAAGCAAACTCAGATCTTCTGCGTCCCATTCAGTGCCTTAACCACAAAAATATCTGTTCTTTTTCCTGCTTACCCTCTCATATTTGACTAGAATTAGTCAGAAGTATTTCAGCCTCATTGTCCTAGATGTATCCCTAGTTATCGCTCAGTGGAGTTAAACCCAAAGATGCTTTTAGCCCATTATGTTTGTTTGGGGACACATTATTCTGTACTGAGAACAACATACAGCACATTTTAGAGAAGGGCAATAAAACACCGTTAAGATATGCAGTAACTCTCCAGAATGTGCAAGAGATGCACTACCAAAGGATCACTAAAAATCAATGACTCTCATTAGAAAGCTGTCTTTCTGCCTAATACCATTAATTTAATCTGTTTAGAAATCCCTATTAACCATTAGTCATTAAAGTCATGACAGTTATATAGATTAGATAAACCTGTGCTACTATCTCAGAGCTCAGAAATAGATTGTGATTATCACATAAGATTGTATTAATTAAAAGAAATAATTTGGATGCATTGCACCCTTCATGGTTTATATCAGTAGATACAAATATCCTAAAAAAAAACAACTATATAGTTGAGCGAATTTATTTTGAAGTTGATTCTGTGTGATACCTATATAGGGTTGAAAGGAAATGATTTACTGAAATCATCTCCATGAAACAAATGCACTATCCCTAAGTCTGGCAATCACATGTAAATAGATCAGTAGAGTGGAATTCTTATTGGTGCAGCCTCCATGACTCTGTACTTTTGAACCTCAAGGTACCTATCTGTCTGTGGTTACTGTAGTAATCCCAGTACCTGGAGCAGTTTCTGTTCACACTTCAGTAGCGGGGTTCATCCAGATGTGTTTGTGTCTGTAAATAAGAAATACTCTGAACTCTTGCCAATTTGTGAAAGAGGATTGTTCTCCAGTTGTTAGGATATGGTCCCAAACTCTTGGAAGGCTTTAACCTGACTCTTGTTTCTGTGACTCATCTCTATGCTGAACTTTTTCTTGTCACCCATGTCCCTTCTTAAACTATAGAAGTAGGATTAGGTCCTGGTCAAAGTGCTTTCCAAAGCTAAGGAATTATGGGGTCAATTGTAAGCCATCTTATGTTCCCACACAAGAGGAGAAGAGACTTCTAGGCATGCAGTTGACTCCTCTGCTTGGACTTACCCACATCAGGGTGATGGGGAGGGAGCGTTCTCCATGAGTGTCATCACTCCTCACGCCATACATCTGGAATGGGAAGTGGGGGAGCCTGGGTTCTGCTTTACCCCTCTCTGTTCATCGCTAGCTGATAAAACTCAGGAAGCAAACTGGTGCAGACTACTCCTTCCCCTAGTGCAAAAGGAAGCAAGTTCCTAATTTTCCCCTGAGTCACATTCTGTTCCCTGGTCTGCTTCTAGAGGAGAACTATAAGCTGTTCTTTGGCACCTTGCAGTCCACCTTTGCTAATCTAACCTTCTGTAACTGCAAAGTATGATTATACTGTTATGGCAGATGTCATCGTGTGGCACCATTACACTTAGTCTAACAAGTTATTTTTCTTTGTGTGTGAACAAATGTTCAGTCTTCAGAGAACATACTGTGGTCTTAGTTTGGAGGTATGCTAGGGTCTGTATAGAAGCAGTTTCTGGGAGAGAAGCAGTGGTGAGCAGCATGATAGTTTGCTTGGCATTGGTTTCTGATTAGGATCCATTCTGGAGGTAGAGTTTCTCTCTGGGATTTGGGCATTAGTGTTGGACTGAGAGAATTCTTTCCTGGGTGTCTGGCTGGTGAGTCTTGCCTACATGCTCAGGGTTTAGCTGATCGCCATATTTGGGATCAGGAAGGAATTTTCCTCCAGGGCAGATTGGCAGAGGCCCTGGGGAGTTTTCAGCTTCCTCTGCAGCGTGGGGCACGGGTCACTTACTGGAAGATTCTCTGCACCTTGAAGTCTTTAAACCATGATTTGAGGACTTCAATGGCTCAGACACAGGTTTGATACAGGAGTGGGTGGGTAAGATTCTGTGGCCTGTATTGGGCAGGAGGTCAGACTAGAGGATCATAATGGTCCCTTCTGACCTTAAAGTCTATGATTCTATGATTCCTGAAAGAAGGTTTGCCTGTATGCTGTTTGATCAAGAAGTCACACAACTGGTGTATATGTGTAAATAAACTTACACTTAGGGCTTGTCTATGCATGAAAATTCCGGAGTAAGATCAGTTGTGAATCTAAAGCAGAATAGTTATTCTAGAATAACTCTGTGTAGACAAGCCCTTAGACTATACCTGCAGCACTGGCTTCCTAATTGGGAAGAAATCAATCTGCAGAGCCCTGGAATTCTCCTGCTGCTCTGAGAAAGGGAAAGTGATACAAACTGAAAGGCACACGTTAACTTCAGATGGGCCAGATTTCATATTTTAAAACTTAGTCTGTGCAGATTTCTGCCTCTCTTTGGTCATATATGGGATGAAATTAAAAAGATACAGGAGTGTGTTATCCTCACAATTTAAAGAGTTAAGGGAATGCAAACTGCCAGTAATACAGTTTGCAAATGACCAAGGTCTGATCCCTTTAATTTTCAAGCATTACATTGGACACAGTGTCTTTTGTTTTTGTTTTTTAAATTTCCTTACATGTCTCACTAAGGAATTTGTCAGATCATCGCACAGAAAAACCTTGTAACTTCAAAGGTTCTGTCACAGTAAGAATAAGACCCAATTAAAATTTGAAAGTGGAAAGGCCGGACATGACTCTAGGGGATAAAACATGCTTATCCAGGTGAGTTTAATTGATCTGTACACAGGTTTTCTAGGACAAGCATTTCAGACAGAATTGGTAAATGGAAACAACTATCTTGCCTAATATAACTTTTACTTAGCAGTCATAACGGATTTCTGTATGTGCATAGGCACTAATGAATAGTGTTTTTATGACAACAGGTTCTACAGCATTACCACTATGAGATGTTACAGATTGGTACTTAATTCTGATTGACTTCAACAATGACAAAACTTCCGCTGACTTAAGTGGAATTGTGGTCTGACCTTTCATGGGAACATATGGAGAGATTCATGGCAGGGGGCAAAAACTATAATCCTCAATCTGCAAAGTAATACAACTTGGATCTCTGAACATCTGAAAGCATAATCTTTATTCTGGGTCATCAGGGTAGGCATGGGGGAGGGAGGTGAGTTTGACCACACTTCTCATCCTCCTATCTTGTAGACAGACCTCAAAATACTGGTCCAACTGTCATTAAAAGTTAAATTTATGCTTATTGTATATTTACTGAGTTAAATCCACAATCCTAAGAAGGCTGTCTGAATGCTATACCACATGTTGTCTTGTAGAGTCAAATTCTTTCCTCTTTAAGCAGCAACATTGTGTATACTTATCTAATGACACAGAGGGAAGTCTTGGCTTATAACTTTTGTAATATGTATTAAAATTAGTTTCCAGTAGCTAGATAACTTTTGTTATGCCTAGAATACATAGTAGGAAACCTTTTATGATACCTTTGAAAGTTTAGTAACAGAATGGATTGAAAAGTATCCAGTAACAGAATAATTGCTGTGTATATTTCCCCAGCCTTTAAATTTCCAATCTACTGTTCCAATATCTGTTATAAATGCTGTTTTTATTTGAACGAACAGCAATCCTCATTCATAGAAACTTAAATATACCTAATTTTTCCCTAGTCTCTGCAAATTTAGGGCTTAATCATGGTGCACAGCATACCTCCTACAAGATAACAAGCATCTTGTAACAAGCATCTGTGTCCTTTTGCCTTTTTTTATATATTAGAATGGCCAGTTGTCTTGATTCTTTTGTCTGGCAGCTTTCAATATTTAGAGAAAAACATTCTCCCTTTTAAAGTAATACTTAGGTTTCTACTGACTTATTTGAGCAGCTAATTAGAAAACATGACTTCAAATACAAAACCAAGATATGCACTCTGGAAACCAACTGGAAGTGGGGACAGCAAATTCTGATGCACTGTCAGTGATATGTACGTGAACTGTCCAATAGTAACTGTAACCTCGCCTCGTTTGATTGCTTGTATAGTAGTCCAACTGGACTAAGGCACTACTTAATGGGATTAAGGGTCCTGTAAGGAAAAAATCAGCAGGGATCCCATTATTAAACTATTTGTAGCTTGCTTCCAAAATTCACTATAGTATGTGGCTAATGCAGAGCCATTAGCTAGTTCAAGAGGTGACCACTTGGCCCCACTGAAACCCAATGAGAGTTTTGCCTCCGATTTCAGTGAGATCAGGATTTCACCCAAATACTACAAGGGTAAGATGCTGAAGTTCTTACTCAGGAAAGCTCCTGACTCATGGTATGTTATGGATTAGGCCCTTAATGTGTGATTGATCTAAACTAATGAGTTGGAACTTTGTAAGATGAAATGAGAGAGTAAATACCGTATTTTCCGGCATATAAGACGACTGGGCATATAAGACGACCCCCAACTTTTCCAGTTAAAATATAGAGTTTGGGATATACTCGCCGTATAAGACTACCCCTCTTCCAACGCACACCAAAAAAAAATTAAAAAAACATCAGATTTGATTTCAATATGGTAATTTTAATTCAAATGCTTATGACATGCAGGTACTTAGCAGGAAAACTGTCACTTATAAACATAAGGCTGTTTGTCATCAAACATGTAAACGTAAAACAGTGCAAGTGGATTAAACTTTTCCTAATTCACTCTAAAGCTGAAAGGAAGGATAAGACAATAAACCCATGGGAGCTGCCATGCTGTTTGTTTTCTAAGCTGTCAACCAAACTGGAACTGATGATGATAGGAGGAAGATAACAAACAAGAGAGAGAGAGCAAGTGCCGGGCAAGTCCCTGGCGAGTTAGCAACGCCCATCATAACTGCAAGCTACGGTATTTTTACAGGTTTTGCTGGCGTGACAGTTTCCCTTTAAAAGCCTTCAAAATCCTCATGTTCGTCATCTGATATCATAAGTACATCAATGACGTCTTGTGATACATTTGTAAGGCAGTCATCGTATGGATCGAATTCCGTATCAGATGGTGTGGTCTCAGCTTCGGCTTCCTCTTCATCTTGCCACAAGTAGTCATCCTCCATACCATCTAATGAATTTGATATGCCACACTTCTTGAAAGACTTGATTACTGTTTCTGCATCAATATCATTCCAGGCTTTTATGACAAACTTGCACAAAACATCCAACTGTGGAGCACGCATGTTTCCTCCTTTTGTGAATGACTTTTTGCCGCTAACCATCCATTCATTCCACTGTTCTTGAATGCGATCTTTAAATGGCTTGTTTAGGCACACATCCAGTGGCTGTACCAACTATGTCAATCCTGCAGGAATAACTGCCGCATCTGTGTTTAGTCTTGCAAGCATTTGCTTGGTGCTGGGAGTTAAATGAGCCCTGAACATATCCCACACCAGTAGACTACATTTTTGAATAAGTCCACCTGGTCGCCTGCTCCATACATTATCAAGCCATAGCTTTACCCCTTCTTCATCCATCCAGCCTTTTTCATTCACATGTACAAAACAACCAACAGGGAACTTGAATTTCGGCATTGTTTTTCTTTTAAAAATAATCATTGGTCTCAGTTTGGTGCC
Source organism: Trachemys scripta elegans (assembly GCF_013100865.1). Taxonomy (NCBI): domain Eukaryota; kingdom Metazoa; phylum Chordata; order Testudines; family Emydidae; genus Trachemys; species Trachemys scripta. Next base: position 8,193,948 of record NC_048306.1, on the reverse strand, counting down.
ATCAGCTGTGCATCCTAGTACCACTGTAAAACTGGACTTCTCATGTCCTGTTGTTTTAATTAAAATTGTTTTTTCACCTTTTTGATGGACAGTTTTATTTCCAACCATATCAAAATTCATTGGAGTTTCATCCATATTTCCAATACTACTTAATGCATAGCCATGTTTAGTGCGCTGTTGTATTACGTATCGATGGAAACTATTTACTTTGCTATCAAGATCTGCAGGTAATTTTGGGGCAATTTTCATCTTTTGCCTCAGTACCATATTATGCCTTCCCATGAATCTAGTACACCAGGATACAGTGGCCTTAAATCTGTTGCTGTGATCTGAGTTAGATTTGGCCCACTGAAGTGCAAACAAATGTATTTTATTTCGTGTTACTACATAACCGTTTTGGCGATGCTCATTCACCATGTCTGCTACATGTTTTTTGAGTTCTGGCCAATGTGGAGTGCCTCTTCTTAATGCACACTTACCCCTTGGCATACTCTTTAATGCTTTTTCATTTGCTTTCCAGTCCCGAACCATCTTTTCCATTACTCCATATTGTCTTGCAGCAGCGCAGTTATTATGTTCCATGGCAAAGTTTACAACTTTAAGTTTGAAACTGGCTTCATATTTCTTTCTTCTTGCTGGTGGAGCCATGATGGGGTTTTGACTGTTGGACATTTGTATACTGTACTGTATGTATTGGTGCTATACTGTATGAACAGGTACAGATACTGGTGCTGTACTGTATGTGGTACCCAGTATACAACAACCAGCCAATCATGGCAAGCGATGTACCTTACCGGCGATTGGCTGGTTGTTGTATACAAAGCCTGCTTGGATTGGTCAGCTCTCCCTGCCTGCCCAGCCCTCCCTGTCTCCAAGACTATCAGAGCGGTAGCGCAAACACGCCTCTTTCACCCGTCTGGCCCGCCCTTGTATCCTATTACCTCCTTCTCTGCCTCTCAGATTTCGCACATGCGCGCCTGCGCCGCTTCACTGCAGTCCTCAGGAGCGAGATCTGAGAGGCAGAGAAGGAGGTACGGAAATAGGATACAAGGGCGGGCCAGACGGGTGAAAGAGGCATGTTTTTCTGGGCACAGCGCCGCTCTATCTCTTTTTTCCATACCCCGGGCGTCCCGGACGCCTGCAGCTTGCTCCGCCCTTCACTTACACCTTCCCGGTGAGGCGCCCCCTCACCTCGTCATCGGGTGGGGATGCGGCCGCGGCCGTTTTTGAGCTCCCCCCACCATATGCGGCGACCGCAGATTCTCCAGTTCGGCTCGGAAGTTTCAGCACCCGCCCTATAAGACGACACCCGGCGTATAAGACGACCCCCGACTTTTGAGAAGATTTTCCTGGGTTAAAAAGTAGTCTTATACGCCAGAAAATACAGTAATAAGTGGTTCTAATTTAAGACAGAAATAGGACATTGCTGGACACCGCAGTGGTGGTACCAGGTAGTTTGAAACTTCTTATGACTTGTGAACTGACAGCTAGGCAGCTCATGCAAAAGCAGCAAAGGGTCTTTTGATCTCTGTCTTATTCACTGTAATGATGAAGCAAAGGCTGAAGCTATATTCAGTCTTTGCTTAAAGATCAACAGATGAAGCCCTTTTGAATTATGAAAGTAAAAAAATAAAGCCTAGCAAAACCACACCATGACCTTTATCAGTCTCTTCCATTATTGACCCTATTAAGTTTAGGCTTACTGGATAGTACACTCGATTTTGGATGACTCCTTTCTTTTATAAGGTACACACAATCAATATGCTAATTTCCATTTTTCAAGACATTGCGATGACTTGAAGGATGATTGTCCACATGAAAAAGCTATATCATAATGGAGAAAGAAGGTCCCATGGTTAGGGTATTAGTCTAGGACTTCAGAGAGTGGGTTCAAGTCCCTGCTCTACCCCAGACTTAATATGTAACTTTAGGAAAGTCTCACTTAGTGTCTTTGCCTCAGTTCCCCATATGTAAAAAGGGGGTGATAGTACTACTTTACCTCACAGGGGTGTTGTGAGGATACAGAAAGATTGTGAGGCACTTGGATATTCTGGGAATGGGGGGCCAATTAAGTACCTTAAATTATTTTTATCGCCATTATGAGCATGACATTAGTCAAGCCTACAGAGTGATCTTATTTTGTAAGTGGCCTCTATTTTTAATGTTGCCACTAAATGAGTATCTGCTCTGTGCCACTTTCAACAACGTGTGCCTTAGTTACAAACAAACTTTGCTCATTCGCTGCTATGAAATCTAGCATGTTCCTCACCCACTTTAAAATGATTCCAATCAGTAACTGATTGTTAGGTGTTTCTCAATAGCACACAACTGTTGTCACTCAGTTCTGTGGCTTCATGAGTTTTTATTAATGAAATGCTCTGCAAGAAATAAGGGGCAAATAGTGAATTGTAGCAGATTCACCATTTCAATATATGTCTCTGGTTTATGCTCCTTAAAATATTAATCTTTTATCTATGTCTGGCTCTAAAAAGGTGAGTGCTCATAAATAATAGATTTGGAGGAGTAATAGATGAGCTTAATTCGTAAATTTCAACTTGTTTATAGTGGCTGACAAATATTTCAATGCCCCATGAGTTATTAATGCTGAGGAATTAATTGTTCATTGTCTATGGTCTTGTTGCTCTCCATATTATGATTGAGAAGCTTAAAATTTTAGACTCTCTGAATGGACTGAGGCATTAGTCTGATCTGTCATAGGGTGCAGGTACTCTAGGATAGGGCCCCAACTTCCCCTTCTTCTGCAATTGGCAGTTTAAATAGCAATAAACTCAGCCTAAAAGCTCTCAGCACAAGCCTAGCTGTTCTTAGGCTTTCCCTGAAGTACCTCTGTCCCCGGCCTTATTTCCTTCGACCCTCAGAACCACTCACATCTCTATTGTAATCATAATTGGATTAATGAGTCTTGCATGCCACAGAGATGCAACATGAATAATCAACATTTCCATGTCCAGTTCTACCAAATAACATGATGGATCAGCAGAAGACTCTGCCATGTTGTTACAGACCCTTTATATAGAAAGCAAGGAGAGCTGGAAAGAAATAACTTTAGTGTTTGCCACTAAAACAGATTTTTTCCCCCCACTGACTCAAGAAGAACATTAGTTATATGGATTAGTGTCTCCAAATGTCTATCTGGTAGCACTGAACCTGTGTGCACTAAATGTGGACAGCAATTTATAAAAGTAAAATGGAGTTGAAGCTGTAGTGAAGTTATATTTATATGTAATGGCTGCTGTTAACCTTGCAACTGGAGGAATTATTTGTTAGAACTTGAAGTCAGCCATTACTCAGGACCAAATCTCAAGTCTTGTGCTCAGTCTGAGGCTTTTCCTGATCTGGTAAATCTAATCTTATTAATATTAAAGTGATTGTATTGTATCAATTTAATCTATCTACAGTAATCTCACTTCAATAAGCAACAGAGGGTCCTGTGGCATCTTTAAGGCTAACAGAAGTATTGGAGCATAAGCTTTCATGGGTGAATACCCACTTCATGAGACGCAAGTGTCTGATGAAGTGGGCATTCACCCATGAAAGCTTATGCTCCAATACTTCTGTTAGCCTTAAAGATGCCACAGGACCCTCTATTGCTTTTTACAGATTCAGACTAACATGGCTACCCCTCTGACACTTCTCACTTCAAAATGTTTCTTTCCTCTTGAGAATGTTAGCAGTCTGAGAGAGATTTTCAATACTTGGGAGACCATTGGTATTTCTCAAAATGGGGGAGAACTTCTCTGCAATTAGAGCAAGTCCAATAAATCTATCCCAATGTGCCCCTTTGTGTTATTTTGCAAAACAAGCAATAAAGTCTGCATTTTGAATTTTTTCTTCATTGAAAAATGATGACCCATTCTACAGATGGTCAACCCCCGCCCCCCAAATTAAACTAAAACTTCAGTCAGCTCTCATTGCAATCCCTGTCTCTAGCTTTTCTACCATGCTCATCACAGTGCTACCAGAGTGCCTTCAAGGTGCTGAGCATCTCCTGGAAGATGTTGATCTCCAACTGAGCCCTGAAAGCACTGAGTGTGGTTGGGGTCACTAATGGTGAGAGTACAGTGGAGTTCTGAGGTCCCTGTGCATCAGGGGATTCCATAATGCCCATCCATTGTAGAATAGGAAGCATAATCGCTATCTGTGCTGAGAACTGCTGTGCACTTCCAAAGAGCTGTTTTGGACCGCTGATCCACAGTTGTGAATCAGCTGGCACTGGCCCACCTCTACCAGTATTCGTGGCTAGGCACTGTGTTGAACATGTTGTGTTTTATGATTAGTAGCCCTGTATGAACTGAACTATTTTAAAAGCTCATTTTAAATCTGCTGGATGGAAGTTCTGGGTACTCAATCTTTGAAATTCAAGCCACTCTTTAGGTGACTAAATATCAATTTAGTTTTAAAAATTCTGGCCAAGGTCCAAATATCATCATGTTCCCATATAAACAAATTTTCAGCTAGATCCCAAAGACCTTTCCCAGATAGGGAGGTGAATTGAGAGTGTGATTCAATCATTAGACCCTGCAATTGAGTCATGATTAGACTATCTGAGCCAATATTAGACTGAACTTGCCCTTTATATCCCAATCCATCTCCCATTGAAGTCCAAGTTTTATCACTGAAAATTAGGGGCACTGGCCCCTTTAAATGCTTCCAAGATAAAATACTAACCAGCAGGATAAATGGAAATCTGAGCATTGCATATATACATGGAAGAAAAATAATTGTGTGATCAGAGAAGGTGCCAATGTTTGAAATCTCAGAAATGGGGATTTTTTTTAGGCGGCCATTGGAAATAGACAGAACTTGCCATTTTTAGTGGAACAGAGTAGAATCAGTAGCAAAAAATCTTTCTCTTGTAATAAATGAAATATCCCACCAATTATAAATTACAATGGGAACATTATTAAGTCTCAGTTTTCAGTGTTTACAAAGAGATTCTACTTAGCAATGCAGTTCTACAACTATTTAAAATTCTGGGTGATGAAAAAGAACACTTGCAAAATAGGATATCCCTGTGCAAGGAAAACGTCAGGTTTTTTTTTTATTTCAATCCTACTTGAAAAAAAATGAGGTTGCCTAAATCAGAATTTTGCATTGTACCATAGGCGATATTTACAATATGGAGTCTGAGCTTAGCTAATGTAATAGTCAGTTTGCCTTTTAAATACTGCTTTGTGCCTTTTCAGATAAAGGATTAGTGGGTATGCGTGTATAGACATAGGAAAAGATTGATTTCAGAAATGGTATTTAAATTAAACAGAACCTGTCTTTAAAAAAAAAATCTTCCCACAAAAAGAGTTAAAAATTCTAGGGAGGAAAAGTTATCCATTTATTAAAGGAAACTTTAAATGGAAGAGAAGTGAATCCATACAGGCTGGATTTTTGTTTTGTTTTTAAATGTTCCTTGCAACACTTAAAAAATGGATGACTATTTCAGGTTCCTGTAACATGAAAAAAAAAGTGTAATTAATGTATGTGTCCACAAACTTATTAAACTAGGACTAAATTCTGTATTTCTTTGCAAGCAACACAAATACTATTCAAGAATGTATTAAACATCTGTAGTCATTACAGTTTTGCAAGGCTTATTTACCATTGATTGGGAAAGGAACATGAGGAATCATTTTGAAGAATTCACTTTAGTTTTCGTCCTTGGACTAATCCGTTGATTTGACAGTAGCAACTCGATTTAAAGTGCCAAGACTGTGAAGATTAATTTTTCCTCTTTTTTGCTCTTTATAAAGATAGAAGTGGTTACTGTACCATGTTGTATTGTAAGAGTATCTAGTATATGGAAAGTGTATATCAAAAAGATCAAGCATTATGGAATAATTCAGGCTCTGCACACTGAAATGCAGGATACCTACATGCAGTTAATACAGGGTATCATTCACTTGGTATTTGCCTATTCTGCAGCCCATATACAATTGATAGGAATTTCCTCTGTGTAAATATTGGAGGGCTGTACCCAATATTTATGCACTCTCTCAGTATTCTGGAAAAGAATCCAATTTCATGCCCCCATCCAATATTCCCATCTTCTTTGATGGCTCTGGATTATCACCTGAAACTGTGCTTACTATGGGACTGTTCTTATCTCCCTCTTCAAAGTTGGTAGGTAATTCTTCTATTCCCTTCCCTACCACGAACTGTTCAAAAGAGTTGCTTAAGCCACAGAATTTGGTCCCCTGTTCTCTAGCAAAGGCACTTTGTATTTTACTGTAGTACCTAACCGCCTCCTAAACATTTATGGATTTATCATCACAGCACCTTAATATTTCCCTGCGCTGCCTTATAATCTTCACTGACAAATTATCACATGAAGGAAGGCTGTGACTGAGCTAGGAATTGGTCCGAGATCTGAGTTCCAATCCAGTACCCTGACCGCAAGACCATCTTTCTTCCCCATAGTGTATTGGTTCTGTTGCTGGCAAAATGGCAAGGCACATTCATTCAAGCTGCTCTAGGATTGAGAGGTTTGCTATCTATGTATGGAGGTGCAGTTTATACTGCAGCAAAGAGCCATAAATGTTAGTGGAAATCATACCGACAAACTGAAGACAGAATTGGGACATAAATGTTTGGACAGCCATATAAGCCAGCCACATTTGAAAAAACTGGGCCTATATAACTAACTACCACAAATAAAAAGGCCCCTGATTCTGCAAATGCTTATGGAAATAAGTGACTGTACACCTAGGAGTACTTTTATCAAATTTAGTGGAACTGCTACCATGCATGAAGTTAACTACATGTGCAAGTATTGAGAGGATCAGTTGAAAGGGAAAGTAAGAGGGTAAAGGCAAGGGAGAACTGAGCTGGTAAATTGGACAGGAGGGCTGTTAAAGATGGTAAGAGCTACAAAGGAGAAGGCTCTTGTGCCAAGAGTGGAAGGGGTGGATGTTGGAAAGCACAAGTAGGAGGTGGGTAGGGATAGGCAGAGGACTGTAGCGTGAAAAGGCCCTGGGGTAAGTTTAAAGAATTTTTAAAATAGGGATAGAAATCAAACAGATGCTGGATAGAAAGGGCTGGTGGCAGCTAGGGAAGGGATTTCACAATAGGGGTTGACTTGTTCGTTCATTTCTACCTGAGGGAAGGGGCAAAGTGGCATTCTGCACTTGCTGATGCATAGAGACACATCCTGCCTTTCTCTGTCAAAAACATAATGCCTCACATCCTACCTCTAAGAAAAGATAGCAGTAGAGAGAGTTAGTGTGAGATAACACAAAACTGTATGAAACTAACCTTAATGGGCAGAAAATGGTACACTTATCCAATACACATTTTCTCTTCTTCTCTGATAAGAGCACCTAGTTGAATCACTACAGCTTAGTGGTCCCCTTATAAATGCTTAAATTATATAGTAATGTCAGCCACAACTGTTCTGAGTTAAATGGTGGCAATCCGGGTCTACACTTATGAGGAAATAGAAATTCCTCTTTTAAAAACCAAAAAATTGAAAACTCCAATTTTCTCCCCTTTTTTTTCATCCCCCAACCAAGCACCTAACTCAGATGTTTGCCTGTTTATAGTTCTTTGTTTTCCTAGATAAATGTTTCAGTTAAAAGTCATTGCTGAAGGCCAAATGGTAGAGGTCTCTTTTTTTGCAAAGGTTGAAATACAGAGTATTTTAAAGTGTCTGCCTCATATGCCAGTAATTTATCCTCATAAGGATCTCTATTAAACACTGGGTATTATGGATTCAGCTTGAAAGAGTACAGCACTGTAGCCGTGTGACCCATGGGCTGCCCCCACTTCCTCACTTTGGCAGGGAAACTAATGTAATTTGAGGACTCCTGAAGTAACGGTTACAATGTACACTGTGCGAACGCTCAGTCTTCTTATTCACATCTTGGACCGTGAATTCATAATGTAAACTATCTACTCCTGTTCATACTGATTCAGAATAGTCCATGCAAGGCAAATGGCAAATGCACAATATTAGGGGCCAGTTCATGATTTCAGAGGAACTATAGTGAGGTACACCAGCTGACAGATCAGGCCTTTTAACCCCAATAGGTTAACCCCAACTGAGACTGACAGATCAGAAAGGTCATTTTTCCCATCCTCTCCTCCTCTTTAAATATATTGGCATGCTAGGCACTATTAGCTACTGTCAATGGAGTGGATTAATATTAGTTTCAGCTTTAACTCATAAGTCACTTGCTCTTGTGGGTTTAGTTAACTGCATTTCTGTTCATAGAAACCTCTCACTTTGACTCCCTTTAAACCTGAATGGGAATAATGTGGCTAAATCCCCATGTGTCATGCTGGCAACCTGCCTTCCTTTTAACATTAGAGCCATCTGGCTAGTTCAACATGCAGGAAATGTCCCCCAAAATGTTGGTAAAAAGGGGTTTACGTGTTCCTCAGAAAATACTTCCAGAGGGAACACAAGCAGTGTTAGAAAGCAGTCCTAATATGGGTAGTTGCTATGGTAACTACATTTTAAAATATTGAAACCACATCAAATACACCAATCATTAGTGTGTAAGTTACTGCTGGCTCGATGCTGCTCCGATTTACTCACACTTGTGCCATGAATATGTAAAGTGGGCTTGAAAGCTCAGGCCGCTTTCTGTCAGACTCCCTTTCTGATCCGGCCATGTTTACACCAGTATCTTCCCTTTCATGAAAACAAAGGGGGGCAGTGGCTGAGGGTAGGGGTGAAATATATTTTAAAACATGACTGCCCAAGAGGGAAGGAGCTGCTCGCAGACCTTTGTACTGGACTATAACATCATCCCCTTTTCTGGGAATTTTGCCATTCCCGTGTAGTCATTCTATCAGGTGGGCTGTGCTCTTGTAAGGCCCATGGATATTGGCCCCAGGAATTGTTGTCCTAAGATCTACAGAGGCAGAGAAAAGCCCTGGCCCTTGGCACATTCATAAAGGGCTAGCCTACAACTACTTCTTTATTAGCTCTTAAGCGCGCACACATACACTCATGCTGTCGAAGTAGGTGTAGAGCATTTCAAAACATTTCTATTTACCTAAAGTTAAGGAATGGTTTCAAGGAATCAGCAGCCAGGCCTCAGGGGGGTCCTGCTTTCTGTCTGGCCGCTGGGGAATTTTGCTGTCAGATTCTTGCCCAAAGTAAGCTTCCTCAGAGTGCGCCGAAGCAAATGCTTTCGCCTAATCTTTTATAGCTAATTTCAAACAAAGCACATAACCTATAGTGACTCTTAGAGGGTCACCATAGTAACCCCTAATGGGTCACCAATTCTACTTTCAGCAAAACTACTCATTATCTCTTATCAAAACATTTCTAGTCACAACAATAAAACCGAGTGTCAGAGGTGCTCAAGGCCAAGGTTGGCCACCCAAAAATTCCTCCTATTCTCACAGTACATTCACTTCTTACCCCATCCTGACAGCGAAACTGAAAACATACGGGTATTTGGCCTTGCCTCTCGGGGCCTAAGATTTTCCTAGCTATGTGGTGATTGGTTTTCAGCTGGCCGTGGATGAACATACAGAATTGCTGACTGCCATACTGTTAAATTCTGGGGTTACATACAGAAATGTTAAATTCTGGGGTAAGTGCTGTAGCCAGGTTCTCCTGCACTAGAGGCTGGAAGACCTAGAGGTGCCAAGGAAACTAGGTTGACACTCTGGGACTGGCAGCGCCCCTCCTCAGGGGGAACTGGGGAGTCAAGAGCTGGCACCTGAAGCTATGGTAGGGGGGTGACTGGGGAGCCCTGAAAGAGAGCCAAAAAAGATGTGAGCTGCAGGTGTTGAGTTGGACTCCTGGTTTACCCCCCAGAAAGGGGCAGCATAGGAAGGGGAGGTGGAATTCAGGTTTTGGTGGCCAGGCTAAATCCATAAGAAGCACTGGAACTGGCCCATCCAATAGTTGGAGAGTAAAGTGTTGGAGTGGGAATAATCCATTTCCAGGTACCTGTGGCTATAGAGGGAATGGGGTGAAGATATGGCCTCTCCTTAATCTCTTTAGGGATTCCTGCTCTTTTTATCCTTTCCACACCAGTTTGTGGAGAGGATAACCTAACCTTTAGTAAACCCTCTCCTATCAATAATTTCAGATGGCTTTCAGGCTATGTTCAGAAATATTCATTAACCTATATTCAAAAAACCTTAATAAATATGCTCACCGACTCTGTTTTGATCTGTTCCCTACAATATAGGACTAAATCGTGACACCTTTCTCAAGCCATACTTAGGCAAAACTAAAGAAGAGCTTTGAGATTCAGCCTCCAGTGACCAAAGCAATGTCCTTCAGTCTACCCTCAAGAGTCTGAAACTCTTGCGAGAGACTTTATGTTAATTAGAACCAAGACGTGTTTGGAGCATCTTTTGGACTGATTCTCTTTGAAGTCTAAGAACCTTTGTGCAGCTTCTGTATTCTATGCCTTAGTCTTCAGGAGGAGTGGAAGAAACTAGGAAGGAAAAAAATGCACTAAGGATGGGACGCTTGTACTGTATCTTAAACACTCTTTTTTTTTCTGACTGCCCAACCTACATGTTATAGTCTAGCTACTTCTATTACAACTTCTACATTTTCTTGGCATAACAGTAACTACTTTATTGTCAAAGGTGATTCTAAAATAGTTGCTTTAAGAAATCCTGCTTGAATAGTCCTAGTGGACTGACTTTTCTGAAACACAGCCAGAGGAAATGAGCTTATTCTGGCGTGACACTGGTATAAATGAGAGCAGAATCTGGCTCATAATTTTCAATGAGATGACATTTGTGTAAATGGAGCAGGATATGCCTTGAAATTGCAGACCCCCAAAATAGCCTCTCAAAATTTCATTGAAACAAGTAATTAAAACTTCCCTTAGTTATGCAGGGGCATATTAGGTGTTTGAAGCAAGTGGAGTAAATATTAAGGGAACACTTTATAGTTTTCCGATCTTCATATTCTCCTCAAACCTAAACTGAAACACCTGAAATCCAACATGTATGATTTCAAACCAGAGTAGACTCTTCTGGAAAGTTTCAAACAAGCCAAGAAGCATTGGGAGATGAGGTCAAACACTGAATTAAATTGACTTGGATTGGGAAGTGGATTTCTGCAGTGCTTGTTTCCAAGAGCTCATGTACTCTATTTTCTGAATGAGTTAAGTTTTGCACAAAGCTTTTTCACTTTGATTTTGTATTTATTTTATTTGTATTGTGGCAGACACCAGGTTGCAATTCTAGTCCTATTTTGTGTGTGAACAAGTGTTCAGTCTTGGGATGATATTCTGTTAACTTTTTATGTTAGGTTCTATGTTTAAAAAAAGCAAACAAACAAAATCCGGTCTTTGCAGAGGAACCTTTCTCAGCAATGGGACAACTTGCTCTCTGATTGGAGTTCTTTCTTGATTGAGGTAGAATTGCTTCATGGAACCAGACACTGGCATTGGACTGAGTTTCCTGAAAGAGGAGATTGTCCTACATGTTTGATCACCTCTCTTCCAGGACTGGGGTTTGTGTAAATAAAGCAGTTACACTTAGAATACACCCAGATTCATTGTCCCTGACTTCTTTTCCACTGGGAAGCTAACCTGCTTGACAGTTGCCCCTTCTCTCAACATCAACATTGGATCCCTATTTGATGTTGTCTGTCCCCTTTGCTAACTGGAGATCTCATAAGAAAGATGTACATAACTGAGCTTAAACAGGCACTAAGCAAATTATATGAGCACATGGAATAGCACTGAATAATACAACTCATATTCTAATCTGAGTTGATATGTCTTTCTATGTGCAACCCTGAAGATACTGGGTAATTAATAAGCAATTAATTTAGCTAATACTCCTGCAGTCTCTTGTTAATTGAAAAACTGTTGTTGTTGTTTAATGGCTGCCCTTCCAAAGAGCTAAATGCTCAATTGTTGCAGCAAATTAAAATATGTTGCATATTGGAAAATGAACTTCCTATTCAGGGATGAATGAAAGTAATAGCAAATCGTTTATTTTTTCCCTTCATTTCTCAGCAGAGAGATGAGGGCAGAGTGAACAGAACAAAATAAACAACCTCTGTCCCAAATCAACATGTTGCCTGTAGAAAGTTGCCCATGTGAATAACATCAAACATCATTCTGGGAGAAGTGTTTTAATGCTGGAAAGGCTGTCAAGGTGGAAATGGTCCCTAGAAATTGAAAACCCCTTAGCAACGTGCCAATGTTTATCTGGATGGAATACTTTAAAGTCTGTCATGCTGCAGATGTCCCCAGTTTTCAATGTGAAGTATCTTTAAAATATATATATCTATATAACACGATCTGTTTCTGTAACACTTCACACACTTCAGACCTCACTCAGAGCCCATTTTAAGATAATGAGAATATTCATGGCTGTAGGTCAGCCCTAGTCCTTACACCTTCAGTGGGTCCCCACCCAGCTTCTGAGGTCCTTTTTACAAAGGAACATGTAGAACTGGGCTTATAAATAAGAGACCTGGTATAGAAATTGCAGTCATAATAAGACAACACACAGGACTGTTAGGTGGGGAGTTAAGAGGGTTTTGAAAAGGGTGGCATTTGGAAGATGAGTGGGGAGATTACCTGACATAGGAGCAGTATAACAATGTTATGATGCTCAGAGTTGAAGGAGCTCAGGGGAGAAGGTGTACAGATTGAGATGGAGTGGGTGAAGAGGGGGGAAATGGAGGGGATGTAGATGGACATGAGGTTGTGTAGGCCTTGTAAGGAGAGGATGAGGGACTTGAATTTGGTGAGGTAGGAGATAAGCCAGAAGAGAGGTATTGTGGTTGTGGTGATGGGAGTGTGTGTTACCACAGCACAGTTTTGGAATGGGCTGGGAGGAAGTGCTGAGTTGCCTGAGGCTGGAGAGGGGAAGTCTACAGGAGGCGAAGAAAAGTTTACTGGGACGCGGGTCAGATTTCACAATGGAAAGGGTGAGGAAGAAATGGCGGGATTTATGGAAGTGCTTGATGTGTGGGGAGCAAAAGGGGGACAGTCAACGACCAATCACATCTGTAATTTCAGACATCCAAGGTTGTACCAGCACGGGTGACTGCTCTTAATCAGTTCTGATTTCTGAGAGGCTGGCGGGCTTCTAAAATTGGCACCTACATTCACTTCTGTATCAGCACAAGCGGCTGGGCGTTTCAAGTGATCAACAATAAGTCACCAGCCCCAACTAGAGGCTTCCCTTGTGCCCATTCTCTTTGGAGGGACACCCCTCTCTGCGAGGCTGTTCCGAACTCTGTAACCTTTACAGATTCAGGAATTTACCCAGGAATCGCTCCAATGCATGGCTCTATCTCAGTGCCTTCATTAGTATGTGCAGGAACCCAATGACACTGAAAATAACAGTCTGTGGGTGTATAATATAAATCAGATGCCTAAAGGAAACTGCCTCCATCAGTCAGCCTTGAAAGCCCCTCTAGTGTCCTGGATTTTTAGTCTGGATTAAGGCCCATCTCTCAGAGGTTGTAGCCAATTCTTACGTGCTGTGCAGGCTCATAGGGCATCAGTCCAGCTGGGACTGTCCCTTAGGTCTAAGCACAGACTTTCTGCCTGCTGTGTCTATGTTGCCTGAACAGTCCCTTCTCTAACGGCAATCCCATCACTTATCAAAGGAGAACATTGGAAATTTTCCAACAAAACAATTAAGAACATAAGAACGGCCGTACTGGGTCAGACCAAAGGTCCATCCAGCCCGGTATCCTGTCTTCCGACAGTGGCCAATGCCAGGTGTCCCAGAGGGAGTGAACCTAACAGGTAATGATCAAGTGATCTCTCTCCTGTCATCCATCTTCACCCTCTGACAAACAGAGGCTAGGGACACCATTCCTTACCCATCCTGGTTAAGAGCCATTAATGGACTTAACCTCCATGAATTTATCTAGTTCTCTTTTAAACCCTGTTATAGTCCTAGTCTTCACAACCTCCTCGGGCAAGGAGTTCCACAGGTTGACTGTGTGCTGTGCGAAGTACTTCCTTTTATTTGTTTTAAACCTGCTGCCCATTAATTTCATTTGGTGGCCCCTAGTTCTTATATTATGGGAACAAATAAATAACTTTTCCTTTTCACTTTCTCCACACCACTCATGATTTTATATACCTCTATCATATCCCCCCCTTAGTCTCCCCTTTTCCAAGCTGAAAAGTCCTAGCCTCTTTAATCTCTCCTCATATGGGACCTGTTCCAAACCCCTAATCATTTTAGTTGCCCTTCTCTGCCCTTCTTTAGTTGGGAAATGCCAGTTCATCAGATCCAAAATGTTTAGCAGAAATGGTTTGGATTTAAACTTTCATTGAATCACAGGCAGGGTTGTGACAGAAACTAGCCAGCTTCCTGTCATCTTAGCTGGTAGGCTACTGGGAATACCAGAGCTTCTTGGTTCCTCAGACACAGGGCAATCTCATGATGAGGCTGACCTGAAGCTATGGACCCTGGAATCCTGACAGCTGATAACCTCAAATGAAATCGGCATGGTTCTTGTCTGTTTCACTGCTGCTCTTGAATAACAAGAATCATGTCCATTTCACTTGCAGTCATCAGCTGCTGAGGTCTAGGAGCATATTTAATTTTGTAAACTCCTGTAGATGTTCTAAACAAACATGCCAACCCTGCAAAAAAATTCAGAAATTTTGGGCTTGTTTTTGGCTTAATTGGCTTCTGAGTTGCTTGCTGGCTAGTTTTGGGCTTGTAGTTTGTTTGGATTGTAGCTTGTTGCTTGTTGCTTCTTCTTTTTTGACCGGCTCCCGGCAAGCAGTGGCAAGGGGGGGAAAGAGTCAGGTGTGCACGCAGGTCCACCACAGTCCTAGACTGAATGCTGGAAGTATCTAGTCCCATAGAGTGTTGGGGATCTTAGGGATTGGCTTGTTCTGCCTTGTTTTGAAATGGAATTAGCTAGATTTTTGGCTTATTGTGAAAGTCAGGGTGCTAATTTACTGCGTGAAAGTTGGCAACTGTGGTTCTAAACCTCTTTTTGGAACTTCTGGTTCATGGGGAACTGAACATTTTGGTTTTGTTTCAAATTGGACCAAATCCAAACTTTGAAATGTTGAAATTTTCCCAGGCACTTTGGTGTGTTTATTTGGCCAGCTCTGGCTGGGACCGGCCAGTAATCAGGGCAGCAGGACATTGTCACCTTTACAACACTACTGACCTGTGGAGTGGGGCTCTGCTTTGGAACAGGCTTGAATCTCATTGAATGGGTGAGTAACCCTGGTATCCAAGACTCACCTTGTATAGGCCTCAACAGTTTGTCGCCGATACAAGTGGCTTCTGGTCTGTAACTAGCCTGAAAATATCAAGACCCTGCAAACCTCTTGTGACATCCATCCATTCACACAACATATGTTTCTCTGTTTCTCATGTACCTGGCCTTTGGTGTCTGAAAGTGGTATGGACGATTTGCTGGTTTTCAATCCGCTCCATGTTTGTGGAACGGCACCCCACTCTGACCTATAGCTTCTAGGATCTGCTGGAATGGCTGTAGATTTGGAAACATTACAAAATGTCACTATTGGGGACATGTTCAACAGCGTCTTTAAATCCTTCAATGTGCTCAATCCAAATTTCATGCAGTCTGCTTAAGCAGTTCATGAAGAGGCCTCTTGCGTGCAGGATAGCTATTCATTTGCTCCAAAACTCTGTCATGCTAGAAACCCTGTCTGTTCTGCTGCATTTTTAAGTGGTGATACTTCAACTCCAGCTTAGGTAGAAATAACAGAACTTAAAATGTGTTTTCAGGATATATTTTAGGAGAGAAAAACAAAACAACAACAACGACACAACTAAGACTTGTCTTTCCACACCAGATCACTGACACTTTTTAAATATGTTGCATTTTTTAACACAAACTAATTTGATCATCTTTTACTTTACAAATGTGAAGATTGATTCTGCAGTCTTATTGGACCCCAAACTCCCATCAACTTTAATGGCACTTATTCAGATAGGCCCTAATCAGCATGGTATGTAAGCACACACTTAACTCTAAGCATGTGAGTTGTCCCATTGAAAGAAAATGAACATGAGCATAAGTGCTAGGCTGAACTGGGACCTTGGAGTGCAGCAGAATCATGCCCTACACAGTGACTAGCTGCCACAATTAGAAAATTGAATTATTTCCTTTCAGAGACTATAGATTATACACTTCACTCACAGCCCTGTGCCTCTTTGAACATGCCTTTTCATCCTGAACATCGATGACTGGCAATAGAAGACTCATTGCTAGAGAGAGAATACTTGCTGTATAATGAAAGGGTACGTAGATGGAATTCCCAAGCTATACGTTTTGCCAAGTGCTGCAAATGTTATGCTATTTACAGCTGTAAATGGTGGTCATGTAAAGCAGATTGATTCCTTGGTTGCTAATCACATTTCTCATTTTTAAACAGTGGACGCTTTTGCAGTAGACCAGGGGTTGGCAACGTTCGGCACGTGGCTCGCCAGGGTAAGCACCCTGGCAGGCCGGTCCGCGCTGCTTCTCGCCGCCCCCATTGGCCTGGGACGGTGAACTGCGGCCAGTGGGGGCCGCGATCGGCCGAACCTGCTGCGTCAGCAGGTAAATAAAACTGGCCTGGCCTGCCAGGGTGCTTACCCTGGCGAGCCGCGTGCCGAACGTTGCCAACCCCTGCAGTAGGCTCTTATGGTAAATCTACATTACCCAGAAAAAACATGGGAGTTTGTCTGAAGGAAATGCACTGTAGCATGTTATCCTCGTCTCTGCTGGCTAAAGCAACAACTGCACAGCCACCTGTCTGAATTCATCTTTCCATAGCGTGGGTCTGCGTGTACGCATACAGGAAATCATCTCCTGTTTTAGGCTTGCTTGAATTCCATAATATTGGGTGGGGGGAAATAATCTGTAGTTGCTGCTGTTGCTAAATAGTTGGATACATGTTTAAATCCTCAATTGTGTTTGCAATACATGTTTCCACAGAAGGTAGAATAACTTTTCCAGGGGAAACTTTGAAAGTATAACAAATTTAAGGGGAGGTGGGGAAGGGAAGAGTAGCCTCGGAGTTGATTTGCTAATGGTAGCTCCCATCTGAAAATGAGATGAAACTGACACGCCAGGTTTATAACAGCGGGCAATAAGTATCATATACCTGACTCTGACTCAAAGTAAGGTAACCATAGGCAATTCCTGCCTGGCCTGCCCTGAAGAAACCTTGCTGCAACTTAGCAAAGTAAATTCACACTGGTATAATTAGAATTAAACACTAATATTAAACTCTCCAAATAAAGCCATAGCAACATTGGTTTATGTCATCCTTGTGCCAAATAAAAGACAACAGAGCAACGTCAGCAGCCTGGCAACTTCTTCAAGGAAAAAGGTCTTATTTCACTCCAATTTGTGCTACTGATCCTACTGAAGAGGAATTTTTGGACTGCACTTCCAGCAAAGAAACTACTTAGATAGACAAGAGAGAGTGTGAAAAATCTATGGAACAAAATGGCCTGTTATAGAATCATAGAATATCAGGGTTGGAAGGGACCTCAAGAGGTCATCTAGTCCAACCCCCTGCTCAAAGCAGGACCAATCCCCAACTAAATCATCCCAGCCAGGGCTTTGTCAAGCCGGGCCTTAAAAACCTCCAAGGAAGGAGATTCCACTACCTCCCTAGGTAACTCATTCCAGTGCTTCACTACCCTCCTAGAGAAATAGTGTTTCCTAATATCCAACCTAGACCTCCCCCACTGCAACTTGAGACCATTGCTCCTTGTTCTGTCATCTGCCACCACTGAGAACAGCCGAGCTCCATCCTCTTTGGAACCCCCCTTCAGGTAGTTGAAAGCAGCTATCAAATCCCCCCTCATTCTTCTCTTCTGGAGACTAAACAATCCCAGTTCCCTCAGCCTCTCCTCATAAGTCATGTGCTCCAGACCCCTAATCATTTTTGTTGCTCTCCGCTGGACTCTCTCCAAATTTTCTACATCCTTCTTGTAGTGTGGGGCCCAAAACTGGACACAGTACTCCAGATGAGGCCTCACCAATGTCGAATAAAGGGGAACGATCACATTCCTCGATCTTCTGGCAATGCCCCTACTTATACAGCCCAAAATGCCGTTAGCCTTCTTGGCAACAAGAGCACACTGTTGACTCATATCCAGCTTCTCACAGCACTTTACAAAGCAGGTCAGTATGGGCATCTCCTGTCAATCATACACTACAGCAAAGGATTGGGGCCTAATTCTCATTACACTAAGGTCACTGTATATTGCTAGAGTGGTGTAAAGGGGCCTTATTTTAAAAGAGAATCTGAACGTGCTGAAATAAAGCCCTACATCTTGTTCCAAGTTCTTGTGATGAGCGTTGTCTCAAGTGATTTTTGTATAAGAGGAAATTTTACCTTACTTTAAATTGTACACTGCTTGGGTAGGGTGAGTCTTGCTGTCATTTATCAAATGTCAAGCACGGTGGATCCTTTATTCCATAATGGGCCTCATAGGCACTACTACAACACAAATAATATTCCCAGTGTTGCACTATGACTGAAATAATGCAAGAATAATATGAAAATGAAAAATAATTTAAATGCCAAAACAAAATGTCAAAATTCACTTTTAAAACTTTTTTTCTGGAATTTATATTTTGTGGAGAACATCTAAATTTCTGAATCAGAACAAAAACAAATGTTGGCATGTCAATTTCCCAGAAACAAATTTCAAGTTCCAACCAGTTCTGTTGCAAACTCCTATCTTACAGTGGCTTCATGTTTTTCGTAAAGCCTCACCTCCTGGGTTCTTGGATTGCTGTGACAAAGGAGAATCTCTGCTTTCATTAAAGAGAGAGTAAGTTTCTAGTCCTCACGGAGGCAAAGAAAAAACAGAAACTGTGACTGATGGGCACCCTAAAGGTTCAGAAATCGAAGGCTAATAAAGTCATCCTTTTAAAACAAAACCAACCAAAAACAACACATCTCATGACTGTGAGGACCTGGCACAGAACATTTCCCCATCTGAGGTTGGCTAGACTGTAAAAAACGATACTGCTATGCTAATTATCAGAATATGAAGCTGCTGATATTACACAGTGTTAAGATATAGATATTCAGGCCTGTCTCTAAAGTCCTATAACTTAAGAATGTAGGTGTAGTCTTCTCACTTAGCTAGTTCTAGAGGTATAAAAGAATCAAAATCACTGTCTGTGAAAGGGCCTTCTCGTACTGTGACCGTCTGAGGCTCTGTTCTTAGGCTAAGTAAGGCCTTTGGCTAAGCAGTAGAGGTAGCCCTAAGCTAAGAAGTGAACGGTCACATCCTCACATCCCAAACTAGTCACATGGAAATAAGGTGCTATTGGGTTGTTAGGAATACAATCCTGTCCTGATATTCCTATCACCTCCAGAGAAAGGGAACAGCCTAGAACATGTAAAAGGAAATGTAGTTTGATAGTTTTCTGTCTGGTAAGACCTCACGTATCAATAGTCACAGCTGGAAAACCCTTATGTCTGTATAGATGTAGTTGTGAAATCCTCACTTCTGTATTGTTTCGTATGTTTATTTGCATGGTCTCTGTGTGGCTCTGTAATTGTTTCTGTCTGCTGTATAATTAATTTTGCTGGGTGTAGACTAATTAAGGTGGTGGAATATAATTGGTTAAATAACCATGTTACAGTATGTTAGGAGTGGTTAGTTAAATTTCAGTAAAATGATTGGTTAAGGTATAGCTAAGCAGAACTCAAGTTTTACTATGTAGTCTGCAGTCAATCAGGAAGTAAGGGGGGAATGGGAACAGGGAATGGGGGTGGGGAAATTGGAATCATGTTTTGCTAAGGGGGGAATGGGAACGGGGAATGGGAACAGGGATGGCTCTGTTGTGTCAGAGCTGGGAAGGGGGACACTGAGGAAGGAAACTGGAATCATGCTTGCTGGAAGTTCACCCCAATAAACATCGAATTGTTTGCGCCTTTGGACTTCTGGTATTGTTGCTCTGTTCATGCGAGAAGGACCAGGGAAGTGAGATGAAGGAATAAACCCCCTAACACACAGCTATGAATGTGTTTGAGTAGAATCTAAGTGAAACATTGTTTACAATTAAAGAATTATTCATGTACCCTTTCCAGTTTTTTGGTTTTTATTAGATCTTGATTCAGAATTCAATCTTGAGAGAATCCAAGGGGGAAGAAAAGGAACTAATGTTCAGTACAGCAAAATAGATCTGTGCCCTTTCATTATCATAATCCCAGTCCAGATACTATTTAACAAGGTATCAACAATACCAGATTATGTTAATGTTAATCTGCACATGCTACCATGGCTAGAATATAGTTATATATGTGAGGTCACAGTATTTATTCATTTAAGGAGCTGGAGATGTCATTATCAGTAGGACAACACAAAAACACATGGTGAGGAGAGATTTATTGTTCAAATGCTCAGAAAACGTGACAATATAACATTCCCATTTGCCATAAAAGCACGCTAGTCATATTCTAGATCAGCACCTCCACTGACAGGTCCTTCAAAGCAGAGGACTGACATCATTGATAGCTGTCTTTTTTTTTAATTTGCAAAATGCATGATTTATAATTTCTATTAGTAATAGTCCATGAGTTACAAATAAATGCTGTCATAGCGACGAACATTCTACTCTGTATTCCAAGGGTTTGAACATTGGCTACTTAACTGTTTTTTATGGTCTGATTGGTTCTTCCTCTCCTCCCCCCCCGACTTCCCGAGATACTGACTTGTCTTGTAGATTTAACTGAATGGGAGCTATTTGAGGCCCAGCAACACAGTCAGCCCATTTCATGTGTGGTTGAGTTGCAAAGAAGGCTGGAAGAGAATTGCAGGGTCAAGGCATAATGTAACTTATCCAGCTAGAGAAACATATTGGATCACTAAAATCTTCCTGATCCATTAATTCTTTTTTGGGAATATTGGTATGATATTATCGGCTGATGTGAAATAAAGATGTGGTCACTTCTTAATAAAACACAGAAAGAAGTAGAGCTGTGCAAATATATACCTTGGTTCGCTGGCAAATCAAGAAGTGTTTTTTGGTTTAATCGAAAACTTTTTAAAATGTATCCTATCAAAAATTAATTTCAGTTCAAACAACTTTTTGTTTGACCTGAAACAAAATGTTTCATTTGAATTTCAAGCTCATTTTAACACTTCTGATTTTTTTTTTTAATTTCAGAACAGTTTAAGAGTTATTTTGAACAAAAAAGAATGTTTCATTTTGACACTTTCAATTTTTTACCACAATTTGGCAAAACTATCACAAATTGACCAAACATTTAGGCATTGAAAGAGTCCAGCGGAGGGCAACAAAACTGATTAGGGGTCTGGAGCACATGACTTATGAGGAGAGGCTGAGGGAACTGGGATTGTTTAGTCTGCAGAAGAGAAGAATGAGGGGGGATTTAATAGCAGCCTTCAACTACCTGAAAGGGGGTTCCAAAAAGATGAAGCTCAGCTGTTCTCAGTGGTGGCAGATGACAGAACAAGGAGCAATGGTCTCAAGTTGCAGTGGGGGGAGGTCTAGGTTAGATATTAGGAAACACTATTTCACTAGGAGGGTGGTGAAGCACTGGAATGCATTACCTAGGGAAGTGGTGGAGTCTCCGTCCTTGGAGGTTTTTAAGGTCAGGCTTGACAAAGCCCTGGCTGGGATGATTTAGTTGGGAATTGGTCCTGCTTTGAGCAGGGGGTTGGACTAGATGACCTCCTGAGGTCCCTTCCAACCCTGATATTCTATGATTGCTGAATCCACCTTTTGTATGTTTGAATATTGCTGTTCTCCCTGTATACGGAGTAAAACAAATTCAATTGCTATGTGTATTGTAATGATGTACAGAACTAAAGAAGAGCTAACCCTTCCCCTCTAAAGAAAGGAGCCATCTACTACCAGCATTTCCCAAATAATACTAAATTACAAACACATGCAGCAGCAAAGACACTTTTGTGAACTTTCTGGCATGCAGGGATAAGAGCAATAATAATTCGCAAAGGCAAAAGCCAACAAAATAGTTACTATTCACAAGCATCAAGCTAAAGCTGTTGTATTACGTGAGAACTATGCTACTTAATGTTATCAGGTATTTGTCTGTTGGATTGAATGAAACACAGCTCAGTCACATCCAATTATAACAAAAGGCACAAACAAAATGCATGTCATCTAGCTGTATAATGCAGTGGATGCTAGTTTAAACCTGCTGTAGTTTAAGCTTTCATTATAACTCCCTGAATCTTTGGGTGGAAATTTTCAAGGTGGTGTCTTTGCTTTAAAGTGGTTATGTGAGCTGATAGGAAGGGGAAGGATATGTGGCCTTTTTTTGGATAGCCATAATGCTGAAACTCCTGAGATCTGAAAGGTGAACTATGCTGTGGAGAGTCCTTGCTGAGGAACAGCACCTTGCCTTACCTTGTAGAGAAAAGTGGGGGTGACTTGACTTGACTTACAAAAGTGACTTATAAGTTAACAAGACAATAGGAGGTTACAAAATGGGCTTGTGATCATGCCCAGTAACCTTTGTTAAATTTAGTGTCCCTGGAGGAAAGACGGGCTGCTCATCTTAATGTATCTGTGCAGTGAAGTAGCTTGCCTCCTGGGTCTACACTTGAGTTAGGGATATGGTAAGGCAGCTCTGGTCCTAACGTCAGGAGCGGCGCCAGGGTTTTTGCCGCCCTAGGTGGCAGTGCTCCTCCTCTGAGCATTCGGTGGCGGGGGTCCTTCCACTCTGCATCTTTGGGGCACTTCGGCGGCGGGTCCCAGAGCGAGTGAAGGACCTGCCACTGAATTTCCACCAAAGACCCGGAGCAGAAGGACCCCCCGCTGCCGAATTTCTGCTGAGGATGGCAAAATGCCATCCCCCAAATCCTGCCGCCCTTGGCAACCGCCTAGGATCGCCTAGTGGAAGCCGGCCCTGCCTAATGTCACCCAGTCCCTTTTCATCCCCTTCTGTGAAGCTAATTCCACCCCCACTCCCTGCAGTGCTAGGACCAATACGTCAACTCTCCATTACTTGTCCAGCTGCTTGGAGCTACTTGCATACAGGATGAATGGAAGGCTCCTTCCACAACTTCCTCCTGCCTGGCTCAACACAGGCCTGGACACCCCTTGGCCCAATGTATGTTCAGCTGTCAAAACACCATCCCCCCCCCCCCCAGGCGATAGTAATACAGTAGCTGGAAAACACTACTATAAGAATTAGCTGCTTGCGTAGCATATAGTCAGACAAAAGTTTACTAGAGTTACTGTGATTAATAAGCTTCCCCACCAGTGACAAATAATTTTTATATTGACCAATTTGAATCAGCCTGTCACTTCCCGTGCATTTAATCATTAGGGCTAGCTTTCCCGTGTAAAATACCTGTAATTGTTGGCTAAATATGGAAGGCGGCTAGATACAGTATGGTGTCTATTGACCCAGTTTGACTGGTCACTGTTTTCTTTCACTTTATCACCTTACCTCCATTTAGACTAGCAATTTAGTCTGTGAGCTACAGATGCCTACATATTAAATGACTGCTATATCAATTCCAATCTTTCCCTAAGGGACCTTTTCTGTCTCTGCCCCCTGCTAAACCTCCTGCCTGTGACTCGGTCATCTGTAACTTATAAGTTAACAAGACAATAGGAGGTTATAACTTTTTTTCTCTTCACCTCTCTGCAGCCATGGTATGTAAATTGTGACCTTCCTCTTCCGCCAACTTGACCCTGTCCAACTTCCTTGAATTCCTTCTTGCATGGCAGATCACCTTTCCTATTCCTGTTTTGCTACCTATATCCTCATTCTTTCATCCTGTGGCTACATCAACATGACACGGCACTGCTGCGTATTGTGTGTGTGTGTAGCTACGCACCACAGCGGAAAAGCACACCACGTGCACACAGTGATGTGTAGCTACACGTAACAGTGAAAGCTCTGGCAGAGAGGAGGCAGCAGGGAAAGAACTGGAGTCTTTCACTGCTGGAGTCTTTCACTGCAGCAAGCAAAGGCCCAGCCTTTCTCCACTGCTGGAGTCTCTTCCTGTGTTGGGGAAAGTCTCAAGCAGCAGTGTAGGCTGGATGGCACAGCTTGGGTGAGTAGAGCTGTCTCCCTTTCAGGTATATCTTTTCTCTACTCACCTATGCCATGCCTCACCATCAACATGCCCTATATACCAGTGCTTGGGGGACTGTGTGTGTATGAATCCTGCACACCAATGAGAGAAGGGTGCAGGTAGATGCACTCTAATAGTGGTAGATGTCTACAACTTGCCTCGTTTACATTTGTGTAAGTGGACATCCCCCACAATAAACTAGACAGTTATGAATTAGGCTATAAAGTTCTTGGTACATTACTTGTTTGTATTACCATAGCATCTAGGAGCCCTAGGCCTGGACCTGGACCCCATTGTGCTAGGCTCTGTACAAACACAGAACAAACTGACAGCCCATGTCCCTAAAACCTTACAAGCTAAGTAAGACAAGAGACGACAGATGGATACAGACAGAGGAAGGAAAAATATGAAACAATGACACTGCTGGTCAGCATGCTATTCAGTGATCACTGCACACCGGTGGCTTATCTAAGTTTTCATTTTTGTTGTAGGAATTGTGGCAAAGGAGAGTTTAAGGAGGGGTTTGAGGGAAGATAGAGGTAGTTTTGTGGATGTTTATTGGGAACGCCTCAGCCATATGAGGGGCAGCCTGGGAAAAGGCCCAAAGGTGCTTGTTTAGAAACTTAGCAAGTGGGTGGTGGAGTACAACTTCTGAGCTTTCTCTGGAGAGATGCTGTGGCAAGAACAGTTTCTGTGAAGGGAGCAGCAGTTGGATTGGAGAGGCCTAGGATTGAATTGGGGACAGAAGTCCAGACCAGGTTGTAGAGAACATGTTTGATGGGCTTAGAAATGAAAGGCAGATGGGGAATAGGGGGAAGAGCCTGTGGAGAATAAAAGAGGGGATGAGTTAGTGCAAGGTAGATCAGGGGATAGGTTAGATTAGAGGAGAACCGATGAGCCATTTCTGCATCTGTACAATGGGAGAAGGAGGAGGGAGTTGGAGTGGAGAGTTCTTGGCATCTGTGTCTCAGAAGAAATTGGTGCAGCGAGAAATGGAAAAATGAACTATTTGCACAAGGTATTCTAAACACCGATCAATTGACAAGTATTACCCCGATTACCACTGCTGACGTGAGATACCTGCACTGGGTGGAATGTTAGTCTAAAGGCCAAATTCAGAGCTGGTGTAAACTTTTACTGATGCTAGTGGAGTTAGTGTCATAACAACTTTGGCCCACTGATTACAGTGGTGTTGTGCTCGTGTATATCAGGGTTGAATTTGGGTTTATATTTTAAAACAACTGTTACATTTCAACAGTTACGCAACAGACCGATTTAGAAATGTATTGGAATGTTGTCCTTTGTTATGAGTGAAATTGGTCACACAGCAGAAGCTTACATAATACCTGTGCCCCACTTGAAACTTTAATCCCCTATGTAGAGTCTCATCCTTGTCAAAGATCTATCTGTGTGAGCTTTGCCCAGGGCAAGAGCTCTGTCTTGGATGTAACAGAGAGTGACTGGATTTAGTTGGATATGGTGGGTGAGATAATATCTTTTTTTGGACTAATATCTGTTGGTGAAAGAGAGAAGCTTTGGGATTTAGTTGATTATGTATCCTTGTAAACCCTGTTGGAACTGGATCTGACCTGCACATCAGGCAGGTAAGGTCAATGAATAAAATTTTCCAAAAAGTTTTTTTTTTTTTTTTTCATGGGTGGAGCAGAATAGTAAGGTTTCATTCATATCTATAACACTGTCCCTTTACAGTGAGTGGGGGAAAACCCTTTCCCTAAAGCCGTAGGCCATGGAAAATATAAAGATAATGACTGGAGACTAATTCACACCTTGATTCTTCAGATAAAATTCAACCTGTATATACACTTCCCTAATCTCAGTAGGACACAAGGAATATTGATCCTTTGCACTCAATGTCATCTTGGGTATATGGCAAGCTATTCTGTGGAATTCCAGGGGTACATTATGTTGCCATGTAAAATATACAATGGAAAGGTGACCCCAGGAACAGCTACATGTTAAAACCTGAAACTTTTGTCATTTTAACTGACCTCTGTCAGAGTATCTGAGGTTTACAAGACATTTCATCTGGATATTGGCATCTTGGCAGTGATCCTATACAGACAATAATTGCTAATGACTTTGTTTTGTAAGTTGTTTTGTGGTACTACCAAGGATTTCTGCACGAAACCCTTTTGGCCTAGTATTAGGCCAGCCATCCCATGCAAATAGGAAGGGTAGGTTGGGAGGACCTCCGGACATTGATTTTTCTAAGGCAGAAATATCAACAGTAAACTTTTGGATAATTCAGTATGACTTTTGTTAAAAAAAAAAAAAAATCCTAGTGTTTTGGCCCGAGAGTCCTGAGACCAAGGAGGACCCCCCCGTCTGATGGCTCAACCTGCTTTACAGAGCTACATGAGCTCTAAGAGAGAGCCCATCTAGTTGAGGGAGCCACATCACAATTGGGGCAAGCTCCTTGCTGATGTGTGTCTCACTATCAGAGTTATTGAGAGCTGGGAGAGCTCACTTGCTGATGGTTCCCTTCCCCTTCCCTCTACCAAAGGCAGCATCAAAGTGGTGGTGCAACCTCCTGCCATGCAAAGACTTCAATTCTAGTCCCAAGATTGAAGAATCAGTCCTAAACCAGTTGAGTATTACGGGTGGCAGTTTGCTCTACCCCACTGGGTGAATTCTTCTTTAGCACCATTTCTGTTTAACACAAGTAGGAGACTCTTCTATTCTCCCTTTACCAGAGGAAAGACCATCCTGATGAGGAGCCTTTCAGCAAAAGTGTATACAAATAAAAATAATGGAGTTTCACCATTGGCAGATGGACTCAGAAGACCTCCAGCAATACCCAAGAAAAGGAACGTGTCCATTGTCCCTTGGGATGGTCTGAATCAATACTGATCTCTTAACAATCTTCAGTAACTTTGCAATACTATATAAGGCAAACAATCCCACTCTTCAAATAGGATTTAATCTTACAATATTTTAAGTTTTAGGTTTTTCCTGCATCTGGTCCATGCTGATAAAGCAAGAGCTATCTTCAAGCAAAAAGAAAAAGAATATAAACCAGGTGCCTTTTTATCAACTTTCAGGGTCTTTCCTCCACAGTTGACTGTACTCAAGCGCTCCTCCTCACATCCAGCAGATCACGAATGCCTCATTTATCTTAATTTCTGTTAGTAATAGACACAGATGTCTAGAACAGAGAATGAAATATGAATTCAGAATTACTTCAGTTCGGCTGCAGGCATATCTGTCTGGAGCACCTTAGAATATATCCTGGAGCGGGAGGAGGGCAAACAGGATACATTTAACCTAAGATATTCCAATATTTTGAATCAGGTTAAATATGAGTTGATTACTGGGGGATTTGGGTCAGCTCTAGGTTTATTGGAGCTTTCTTGTCCACATCCCTATGTACCACACTGCTATGCATATAGAAGGAAATGCTGCCCCTCTGCTGAAGCATAACACCTCCTGAATGTAATGAAACCAGTGTGGATTTGCTGTGCAGATCGAAGGGCCAGCATGCAGGGAGCCCATACTATGACTCTTACCCAGACGTGTTGATAGTATTTTTTCCTATTAGTGATAGTGTGCACTATGATTTCTTCCTCAGCCCCTTTTTTTTAAAGGGAAAGTGTGCTGGGTGGGCTTGGGGAGCTTGTGGAAAAGAGAATAGTCCTACCAAATGAGAAATGACCAAGGACAGCAGGTATAATGAGCCAGTTGGAGCTGAAATTGATACATGAATAGTTTGCTGAAATCTTGTGAAGGTTGAGCCTGTGATGTGTCTATAGTAGACGTTCATTAAACCTCTCTCTAAACTGCTCACTTTGGTGATTGGTTGGTGGTTCCACTCATCAAGCAGCTCAGGTTGTCTCCCAACCTCACTTCACATGAGGAGTCCTGACCTTTTCATTTAAACTTCTTAGGCCAGGGGTCGGCAACCTTTGGCACGTAGCTCGCCAGGGTAAGCACCCTGGTGGGCCGGGCCTGTTTGTTGACCTGCCGCATCCACAGGTTTGGCCTATCGCGGCTCCCACTGGCCGTGGTTCACAGTCCCAGGCATGGGGGCAGCAGGAAGTGGCGGTCAGCACATCTCTCAGCCAGCGCCGCTTCCCGCCGCCCCCATTGGGCTGGGACAGCAAACCGCAGCCAGTGGGAGCCGCGATCGGCCGACCCTGTGGACGCGGCAGGTAAACAAACCGGCTCGGCCCGCCAGGGTGCTTACTGTGGAGAGCCGCATGCCAAAGGTTGCCGACCCCTGCCATAAGCCTTTGGTAGCTTATTGCAGAATGCCAGAAGGCCCTGATAATTTCTGAACATCTTGATCACTCAGGGACCTTCTTTCATAGCAGAATAACTGCAAAATTCTGGGAAGCCTGACCAGCAGTAAGATTTTCTTCAAAATATCCAATATGGCTCTTCGTCTCTTAGCTGTTTAACCTTTTCCTCAGTTGAATGACTTCCCCTTTGTCTTCTAAAAATGGCCTTCGTGCCAGTCTGCAGAAAGCAGCCTGGCATTCATAAACTCTGAAATCCATCATAGTTCATGTCAGTGAAACCTGCAAAACAATCCTACCTGTGGAGTCTGTCTGTTTTAAGCACCTTTGCGATTGCTATTCATGCTGACATTTGAGTTTTCAGTTGCTGGCGTTGTTTCACTGCACACTTTTCAAAGGGATATGAGAGAAGACCTTGTATTTAAATAAAAAAAAACCAAATTAAAATAAGCTGAACAACTCATTAACTTTTAATATCACAGAGATAAACTAATAAATGAACATACAATAAATGATACATTCATATGAAAGCATGTTGACAAACAGCCTGTATCAATTAAAACACTAAACTGAACAAACAGCTTGCCAGTTTCACTTTTTCTACTAAATGTTTTTATTTCCTTTAGCCACTTGGTTCTGTTGCTGGGGCAACTTCTCACTGCATGAAGCAGCTTCTTGTCTTTTTATTCTCCTTTCTAACCAAATCTTGTTCATATAGAATTCTAGGACTAGAATGGACCTCAGGAGGTCATTTCATCCAGACCCCTGCACTCGTGGCAGGACTCAGTATTATCTAGACCATTCCTGACAAGTGTTTGTCTAACTTGCTCTTAAAAATCTCCACTGATGGAGATTCCACAACCTCCCTAGGCAATTTAGTCCAGTGCTTAGCCACCCTGAGAGTTAGGCTGCAATTTTAGACCATTGCTTCTTCACTTATCGCCAGAGTTTAAGAAAAACATTTTTTCTTCCTCCTCCTTCTAACAACCTTTTACATACTTGAAAACTGTTATGTCCCCTCTCAGTCTTCTCTTTTCCAGACTAAACAAACCTGTTTTTTCCAATCTTCCCTCACAGGTCATGTTTTCTAGACCTTTAATCATTTTTGTTGCTCTTCTCTGGACTCTCTCCCATTTGTCCACATCCTTCCTGAAATGTGGCACCCAGAACTGGACACAACACTCCAGCTGAGGCCTCATCAGCATGGAGTAGAACAGAAGAAATACTTCCCGTGTCTTGCTTACAACACTCCTGCTAATACATCCCAGAATGATGTTCGCTTTTTTTGCAACAGTGTTACTCTGTTGACTCATATTTAGCTTGTGGTCCACTATGACCCCCAGATCCCTTTCTGCAGTACTCCTTCCGAGGCAGTCATTTCCCATTTTGTATGTGTGCAATTGATTTGCTTCTTCACAAATGGAGTACTTTCAATGTGTCCTTATTGAAGGTGGGTGGATCAGCTACCTCCACGCCACCTTCTTCCTGATGTTGGTCCAACAGACTGCACTGGGTTTGGGGTAGGCTGGAGACAGACGCTCATTGTAAACCATAGCACTTGGTATGGATCAGAAGAGAGTTTCAGCATAGGACTCTGAGTCTTCTGTGTACTCTCAGACATTCTGGGGAAAACACCTAAGAAGCTCGACTGGAGGTAGGAGCTAGGGGAGGCTGCTGAAACGTACCTTGCTCCATATTAGTGTGATGGGTTAGTGTGATGGCATAGAGCCTCCTTGGTGATGTTGTGAAGGCCGCGAGTGTAACAGGGCTAAAAAAAGAACTAGATAGGTTCATGGAGAATAGGTCCATCAATGACTAGTAGCCAGGATGGGCAGGGGTGATGTCCCTAGTCTCCGTTTGCCAAAGGCTGGGAATGGGCGACTGGGGGTGGATCACTTGATGATTACCTGTTCTGTTAATTCCCTCTGGGGCACCTGGCGTTGGCCACTATCGGAAGACAAGATACTGGGCTAGATGGACCTTTGGTCTGACCCAGTATGGCTGCTCTTATGTTCTTAACTTGGGACCTCTGGATCTGCAAACACGAGCTAAAGGAGCAGGTCCCTTGCCTTGGGGAGTAGCAGACTCCATAAGCCTCTCTGTTCTCTAACCATTTAAAGAGGACAAAACTGTCTGCATGACTTTGCACTTTGATAGTCTGCAAAATGAGCTGCCGCCTCCTTGTTCAAACAGAAGAACGTGGGCTTGCATCTAGGAGACCACATACTGCAGAACTCCAAAAGTGGGCTAGACTGTCACAGCTACCCCTGGGAGCAAGCTACCGCTGTCACGCTTCTACTCGGATTGTGACACCAGTCAGGAGGGGAGAGGAGGAGCAGGGAATGCTTGCCTGATACTTCTCCCTCCCTCCCCCCTCACCTTTACACACAAGCAGGTGGAGAGGGGAGAAGAGTGAGGAGTAAGAAGAGCACCGAGCCTCCTCTCCTTTATTTGCCAGGCAGCACTTGCTGAGTGGGCGCACTGCGATGAGTCAGAAGGTCCCACAGGATAGGGCAAAGTAACTTTGTTTTATTCACTGAGCCAGGGAAGAAGTGTAACAGTGTCATGATTCGGCCTGCTCCGGGGCAGTGCTGCTCTAAATAGGACAGTTTATAACTTTGCAATCTAGTCCAATGAGACAGCAGGCTGGCTAAGACTGACTGAAGGCATTTTTTTGCAAGTGGTGGTAGCATGATCGAGACCTGAAAGAGGTAGGAGACAAAAGTTTGTGGATCAGATAGCATTGACAAATGCAAAAGACAGACGAGGAAAATGAGATGGGCGGCCAACAGAGAGGGGTGTAGGCAATTCGCTCAAGAGTTCTCTCGGTTGCGTGATGAGATTTGTGTTTGAAATTGCTCTCTCTATGTAGCATAACAGCATATCTAAGGCTCAGCATAGGTTACTGCTATAGAATCTAGAAACCCCATGCAGGCAACAGTGTAGCACAGCATTTCAGCTGACAAAATGGTAATGGTCATTTCTTTTCAGCTCCAGTTGCCGGGCTAGAGATTGCATGGACAATATTGAATATACAAAGCGGTTGGTTTGCCAAGAAAGTTAAGGCCCATCTACTGCTACCAAGTTGAAAAAAAAAGTATTGAAGCAGAGTGATTATAGATAGCCATGATACATACAAACAGGACATCAATTTGTGTTTAGTCTTTTTTACCTGGGGGTGGGGAAGCTTGTAAATTACCAACAAATCACTGTAGGAATCACTCCCCCTGTCCATCACCCTTCCCTCTGGCCTGGTTGATATGTTTTAGTACTTGCTGGATTTAAACAGATCAAGCTCTCTCCAATCAATTTACATTTTCTTTTATAGATACTGTGTCTTTTCATGTGACTCCATTTCAGCACTGTAACAAATACACCTTTCGGCCCCTCTCTTGCAAATGCTTACACCTGTGTGTAACTTTACTCACGTGATTTCTATGGGACTATTCAGACACTTGCAGCTTCACTTGGGTTTGTTTGCAGGATCAAGGCATTATATTTTACTGGTCTAATTTCATGTTTTAATGAGTAATTTTGTTTCTCCCTTTTTACTGTCTTTACGGAAGAATGGCACCACCTCTTTTCTTGGACATTAGGAAGCGTATCCCTTTTCTGTATGTAAAGTCAGAGATTATCATCAGCATTAACCCAATTATTTATACAACAACTGTAGTATATTTAACATACAAAGAATATGCCTGATGTTGTGGCATAAAGGTCTTGTTGGCATGAATAACGTGGACTTACGTTCATGCCAAATGTTTTATGCTGCAACATCATGCACATTTGCTCTTTTAAATACTGAAGAGTTATTGTTTGTAAATTATGTTAATCCCAGTAATAATTTCTGACTTTGGTCAGAAGCCATGAATGAATTTCAGATGTCATCCCACATGAGTGTCAATAAAAGCCTCATACTCTACCACACCTATTTCCATTCCGTATGTGCCCCATGTTACAGTAACAGCTAAAATAGCTTGGATTGGGTAGGGGCGGTGGAATTAAGAAGGGAGAGGGAGGATTAGAACCCTGCAATGGAAATATTGTGATGGCCCCATCCTGCATAAACTTGCCCATGCCTGGGGGAGTGGAGAGGAAAGAGTGGGACCCAGAAGGGCTGAAGCAGCCAGCGTAGGACATTGGATTGGGGCAGAGAGCGGGACCTTGTCGGGCTACAGTGGGCCAGGGAGCAGGTGGTAACCCCCAGGATCCTCCTTCCCAGCCTGGAGCAGGCTACTCTCCCACCACATCTTAGTATCTCCCTTACTCCCTGTCCTATCCATCCACCCCTGTATCCATAGGGCGCTTCCACTCCCCTTCCCCCTGGGTATTGGGAACAGAGTTACCAGCTCTCATGATCATGAACTCTGAAGACATGTTCATGCATGGAAACTTCAACTTCCATTTTTGTAAAAGTAAAGTAAGTTCATGGTCCTGAGGGTCATAAGAGAGCTTGAAAATGACTCTGAAGCCTCAGACCAAAAGGCAAGGGGGGGGGACCTCAAATTGTTAAAATTCATGAGACAAGATGGTCTTGAAGAGCTCTGTGTAGCATGAAAGCTTTTCTTTCACCAATAGAAGAGGTCCAATAAAAGATATATTACTTCACCTACCTTGTCTCTCTAATATCCTGGGACCAACACGGCTACTACAACATTCATGAGTCAGGTCCACAAAAATCATATTTTTGAACACTTGATATTGGCAATACAGGGACTATTTCTTGTATTATAAAGCTATTTATTGCAAATAAAGCAGGTACCTTAGTCGCCATGAGTCGATTTAAAAAGTCACTTCTTCAAGTTCTGTTTTATGTGGCCCTTACAAAACTGGCAGCACATGTTGGGTTCCACTGAAAAACAGAGAATCTTCTCCACCTTAATGGGACAAAGTTCCCATTTCTGGCCTGGCAGGAGCACAGGATACCAAATATCAAAGTGGTGTCACTATGTGTAGAAAAGCTATCTAACTGAAACTTGCCTCTCCTCCATTTCTGGTCAAGGACGACTTGTTCCTGGAAAGGAGGAGAAATTCTCATATTCAAGGGAAGGAAGGAAACTTTTCACATGTTGAACTTAAATACATAGTTTGTCTGAGCTTTTCTGGGAGTAATCATATCCCAGGGAGATAGAGCACGGGTGACGTTGCCAACGGTGCATGATAGTCATCTATCATATGACTCTGCAATTTTATCACCTGGATATTACCTTCATATATTACTCATTAGCCTTTGAAGGACTCAGGCTCAAAGGGCATGTCTACACTTAACGGGGATTGATGCTGTTGGGATCAATGCACCAGGGTTGATTTAGCAGGTCAATTGAAGACCCACTAAATCAACCACAGATCGCTCTCCCGTCAACTCCGGTACTCCAGTGGAACGAGAAGAGTAAGGTACGTCAATGGGATAGCGTTTCTCGTCAATGCAACACAGGGTAGACACCGCAGTAAGTCAATCTAAGCTACATTGACTTCAGCTACGGTATTCATGTAGCTGGAATTACATAACTTAGGTTGACTTACCCCGGTAATGTAGACAAGGCCTAAGATATCTAACATCATCCTTCCCTTCTCTATTCTTGGGTGGGATTTTTAGCTTATTGCACTGCTTTGAGATGGAATTTAATTTTTGGCTTGAAATGGGCCTTTGGAGCTATATTGCCATTTACATATATTTGTGAAAGTTTGATTCAACTACATATTTGTGTGGCTGTCTGAAGCCCACAGCCTTTTGCACTTAGCAAAGTTCAGACACAGTCAACTGACATATGTCTGTCTCATGCAAATGGCTTCATTTAGTTAAATGTGATCGTGACCATCTGTCATCCTATGCCTGCCAAGTACCAGCTGCAAGAGTGCCACGGTTTCAGTTGCCTTCAGTATAGTACCTGCTGGTGAGCACTCTGTTGCCACCATATTTAAGGTCCAGAGTCAAGATCGCATTGCAATCAAACACAGGAGCGATGAAATGTATATGCTTTCATAGAGGCCTGTTTGGCTGTGTTGTCATGAGTGGCACCTGGGAGTTCACTATTTTAATCACAAATCACATTTCTAGGGATGTAGAGCTCCGTGTAACCTTGGCATGCATGCTTCGAGTTTCAATGGAAAATGAGCTGCATCAAAGCTGCATAAGCAGTCTAGCCATTCCTTTGATTAAGGATACAGAGACTTCAGGTGGCTTGGCATGACTTTGATATCCTTCAAACAACAAGAGCTTCATTTTGTAAATGAAGTTTCAAGCAGCTGTATTGCCTTACATCACAATAAACCTACGTCCTGCAATAAGTTTTTTTTGGTAATTCTTTCTTCCTGTTTTCCAGATCATACGCTCATTAAAATGAACTCCTATTTACCCCATTAAACTGTCCCATCCCTTCCTCTGTCCCATACGTTTCACGGAACAGACAGAAAGCTAAATATGTGAATGCAATTAATTTTTGCAGGCTGTGGTGCATCATGAGAAACTTCTTAATTTTTAAGGCACTTAGACTGAATTCTTCCCTCAGATACAAGGACCCAGAGACCTATAAGCTAGTTTCCCCCATTCTGATATTCTGTGTTCCTAAATGATGGCTACAAGAAGCAAAACCTTCAGGTTTACATGCTTCAAATAAAAAGATTTGAGCAGAGGATTCTACGGAGCCTTCAGGGCCATTGTCCTGCATGTTGGCTTAATCCTCACTAGGTTGCAAAAGAAAAGTTGACCTATAGAATATGTACGGTCCTACCAAATTCACAGATGTAGAAAGCACGTCACAGACAGTGAAATCTGGTCTCCCCCCATGAAATTGTAGGAGAACGTCACAGTATTGCCACCCTTACTTCTGTGCTGCCTTCAGAGCTGGGTGGCTGGAGAGGGGGGACTGCTGGCTGGGCACCCAGCTATGAAGACAGCACTGCTGCCAGCAACAGCACAGAAGTAAGGAGGGTGCTGTGGTCAGGGGGGTGCTATGGTCACCTCACACAAACACACAGGCAGTCCAAGGCCCATTTAAGCTCTGAGCGATGGGCAGGGTTGCGGGCGCCCCAGACGTGGGCTTCTACCATGCACTGGGCTCCAGCTGCTAGTTCTGGGTGGGCTGCAGAGGGATAGGAATTCCTCTTCTCCTGCTTGGCCACTCCCTTCACTGGTGGCACAGAAGTAAAGGGGGTAATACCATTTCATGCTACCCTCACTTCTGCGCTGCCGATGGCAGAGGCTCTGGCTTCACAGCTAAGCTTCTGGCGAGCAGCTACCACTCTCTGGCCGCCCAGCTCTAAAGGCAGTACCGCCACCAGCAGCAGCACAGACGTAAGGATGGCAATATCGCAACCCCCCTATAATAGCTTTGTGACCCCACCTCATGATCCCCTTTTGGGTTGGGACCTCCATGGTTACAACACTGTGAAATTTCAGATTTAAATATCTGAAACTGTGAAATTTAAGATTTTTTTTTTTAAATCCTATGAGCATGAAATTTACCAAAATGGACCATGAATTTGGTAGGGCCCTAAAAATATCCCTTAACAGTTCCCCTGATAGTACTTAGGCTGATGGCCGAGCTGCTGGAAAAAAATCTAGGACTTGTTGAGACAGTTGAATAGCTGTTTCTCGACATCTTAGCTAGAACTGTTCCCAAACCCAGTAATATGAAAAAGAGTGGTAGAAGGCACTGAGCTGGACCCTCTTTCATACCAAGCTATGGGCACTAGGGAACTGACGTCCAGGTGGAGAACTGACTCTTAAGAAAGAGTTGGCTAAGGTCTTGGAGTAGGAAAAAAAACTTATTTTCACAGACTGCTGGACAACTGTGTACCTGTAGGATTTGTGCTCATAATAGATCACAATATTTAAAGCCCCAATGCTGCAAAGACTTACCCATGTGATTAACTCTGAATAGACAAGGTGGGTGAGGAAGTATGTTTTATTGGACCAACTTCTATTGGTGAAAGAGACAAGCTTTTGAGCTTACACAGAGCTGAAGAAGAGTTTGTGTGTAAACTTGTCTCCTTGCCCAACAGAAGTTGGTCCAATAAAAGAGGTTACCTCACCCACCTTGTCTCTAATACCCTGGGATCAACATGGCTACAATAACACTGCAAACCCACTCTGAATAGTCTACTTGAAGTCAACGGGACTAGTCACCATGTACAGTTAAGCATGTGCATAAGTCTTTGCAGCACTGGGACCTAAATCCCTGGCTTGGCGTGCAACTCGGGAGATAAGTGTCCTAAACCGATTGGAAATAAATGTGCCTACAGTTATTGGCTCCTGTGTAAATGTAGGCTGTATTGCTAAGCAGGACTGTTTTACCTTGGTAACCTCTAAGCCTTGTTTAATTATTTAACTCTTTACAGTTCTAAACTAACCTATAACCCAAAGCTAGCTTTAATCAGCCAAATTAATAATAAAATACCACTACTAATAAATTCCTAGCTCTTTTCAGGGTTAGTGCTCATTTACTCTTATTAGCACTAAGGATAATATGCATTTATATTGCAAGGGTAACTTAACACAAATTACTTTTTTCTTTATGTGTGTATACGCACGTGTGCATATACATAACTTGAAGTACCATCAAATGAATTTTAACGAACAAATTGCCATAGAAATTCTGTATTCTGGTTAGATATAAATAGTTCTGTAGCATTATTAATAACTGCAGTTTTATCTGGCATTTCCGTTGTTCCACGATTTGCATTTCTCTGTCCATAGAATCCAGTTATAAAGTGGCCCTTTGTAAGAGTGAGCTCTGCACTGAATACTCTGCCGAATTCAGCAGTTCTGTGAATAAATCTCCAAGGAGTGATGTTGACCTCTGCCGTGTTCATTAAGGGCCTGATCCAAAGCCCATTGCAATCAATGGAAAGTCTCCCAGTGGGCGTTGGATCCAGTCCTAGACTAGTTCACTCTGTTAATCCTTTCATCCCTTGAGACCGTTTCTGAATGCTTAGGAATGCGGTGATAGGAAATAGCCAATGGTTGGGAGGGAGATTTTGGGGCCGGTTGAATAATGAGAGCTTGGAGTAAGAGATGCAATCTAGGAAATAGGAGACAGAGCAGGGGAGCAGATGTTGGAGGGAAGGCAGAGGAGGAGTATCCAGGGAATTAGAACAGTGAAGGAACGGCTTCAAAGGTCAATAAAGCCCTCTTCAAGATCTCACTATGGTGATAACCCCCCCGCCCCCCCAAATCACTGCTGTCTGGCATAGGTTAGGTGACTATTTTGACCACTCAGACTACTAACAAATACACTCATCTTTGTGGTTACCTTAGTAGAATATGGAAACGAACACGTAAGGCACCCGAACAATCTTAACACCTCCCTGTAGTGATGCCACAACCATAATCATAGTTTTCAGAGTAGCAGCCGTGTTAGTCTGTATCCGCAAAAAGAACAGGAGTACTTGTGGCACCTTAGAGACTAACAAATTTATTGTTTCTTCATGGCGTCTGAGGCTGTCTACACTTGGAGCTAGGGGTGTGATTCCCAGCTAGTGTAGACATATTTGTGCAAGTTGTGTAGTCACAGTAGCATAGGCAGCAGTGGGAGGGGCTAGTTCCACTGAATACTAACCCACTCGCACTTTATGGTTATCTACTCAAGTGGCTAGCCCATCCCACCACTCACTGCTGCCTGGGCTATAACAGCTACACTACTAACTGTAGCGTGCTGTTTCCATGAGAGCTAGCTTGAGTATGTCTACATGAGCTGGGAGTCACACCTCTAGCTCTAGTGTAGATGTAGTCTTAGTGTTTGGTACTTCATATTAGATCAGTGGTTCCCAAACTTTAACAACCTGTGAACCCCTTTCACTAAAATGTCAAGTCTCACGAAACCCCTCCTAAAAATGAATGTTTCCAGGGATGTCCTCCTTTACCTGAGTATAAATTATAAAAGCAGTGATCTTGGAAATATAAAATTTGTTTTTATGACATGCTTATTACACACTATTTATTATTAATTATTATTTATCATTACGGTATTTTTATTACATTATGAAAATGGCAACACTCTTCCAAGATCTCACGTTCGTAGCTTGTATCACTTTGAATAAGCCTGTTATAAGACAAGGCTCCTATGCTTCATCAAGGAGTATCAGATGTGAAACAGCATGTAGGTATTTAAGAAGCCAACTCAAAGAGTTCCTCCTACACAAGCATTCAGGTCTTGAGCAGTCCAGGCAAACAACGCACATTACAACAAAGCTTAAACTTGTTCTTCGTAATAATTTTAAAAACAATACTAGCTGCCTATTTAATTCTAAAAACAGCAAAAAATATCTACCTCCCTTTCCATTTCTTATAAGGAGTCTTGAAGTTTAAATCTCCTGAGTGTGATAGATATGTTTGCTTTGATCTGCTTAGCTCTTGGAAGTCCAGGGGCTCCGGGCTGCTGGGCCCGTGCTGCCTGGGGTTCCTAGGGACAGCTCTGTCCGCCATTAGGGAATTTTTTCCCGAGAACCCCCTGTAACATTTTGTGAAACCCCAGGGGTTCACGAACCCCAGCTTGGGAACCACTTTATTAGATTAAACTGATTCCTAAAGATGATACATTAGGCCAGGGGTCGGCAACGTTTGGCATGTGGCTCGCCAAGGTAAGCACCCTGGCGGGCCGGGCCAATTTTATTTACCTGCTGAGGCGGCAGGTTTGGCCGATCGCGGCCCCCACTGGCCGCGGTTCGCCGTCCTGGGCCAATGGGGGCGGCGGGAAGCAGCGCGGGCGAGCGATGTGCTGGCCGCGGCTTCTCGCTGCCCCCATTGCCCGGGACGGCAAACCGCGGCCAGTGGGGGCCATGATCGGCCGAACCTGCCATGTCAGCAGGTAAATAAAACTGGCCCGGCCCGCCAGGGTGCTTACCCTGGTGAGCCGCATGACAAACGTTGCCGACCCCTGCATTAGGCTATTGCCTATTCTTCCAGCCTTCATGGGCATTTCTATTGTTACTAGATGGTTTTGAGTAAAAATCATAGGGTGGTCCCCGCTTTTATTTTATGAGAACTTTTGAAGAAATGCATCTTATGAAATGTTACACTCCTCTCCAAATTCCCAGAAGAAAAGGTCTTAGAACTCTGAAAAAAACTAAAAGCATTTCCCTTGAATTTGGGGGAAGTTACATCTCTAACCTTGGTGTGTGACCTTTTCACTAGGCTCAGTATTTTTATTTCACAGTAATAGACCAAATGACACTGTAGTATAATAGGAAAACTGAACTCCACCTTAATTAAAGAGCCATTACACACACACACACACACCAATAAAATACAACAAAAAATCATATTCTTAAGCTTCACTTAGAATATTAACTTGGGAATATTTGGGCAGGTGGGTCTTTTTTTCTTTTTTTTTTCTTCTAATTCCTAAAATATAGTCTTTGAAACAATGATGAAACTTTTCTCCTCTATTCCCTTTGTAGAAACTTTTACTGTTTTATTTTCTGGTGTAGGTTCTAAACCTGTTTTTGTTTCCTTTTTTTAAAGAAATAGGGAAATATGAAGAATCCAACTTGTTTGATCACTCCAAAGGCAAAAAGCTACCATATGCTTGCAATTTACTGTGAAAGAAACTACTTCTGCCCTGTTGAAAACCACTTTGATATCAAACTACTGTGACAGCAATTTTTGCACTGAGAGCAAAATAATCAAATAGCAAAACCGCCTGATAGTTGAACCTCTCTGATGGCAAAACTCTCTGAAACATAGTGCAGACATTTATTTGAACCTTATGGTTTTATTCCTCAAATTCTAAAAAAGACACCCTGCACTTCAACCATGAAATTTTACTGGTTTAGACAATTAAATATCTCTAAGGGGAATATGATAGAGGTCTATAAAATCATGAATGGTGTGGAGAAAGTGAATAAAGAAGTGTTGTTTGCATCTTCACGTAACACAAGAACCTGGGGTCACCAATGAAATTAATAAGCAGCAGGTTTAAAACAAACAAAATACTTCTTCATAGAATGCAGAGTCCGGCTGTGGAACTCATTGCCAGGGATGTTGTGAAGGTCAAAAGTATAAGTGGGTTCCAAAAAGAACTAGATAAGTTCATGAAGGATAGGGCCATCAGTGGCTATTATCCAAGATGATCAGGGAGACATCCCTATGCTCTGGGCATCCCTAAATCTCTGACTGCTAGCAGCTGGAACTGGACAACAGGTAGGGTGACCAGATGCCCCGATTTTATAAGGATATTCCCAATATTTGGGATTTTTCTTATATAGTTGCCTATTACCCCCCACACTCTGTCCCGATTTTCCTTACTTGCTATCTGGGTATCCTAAAACAGAGTATAGATTACTTGGCTGATTGCTCTGTTCTGTTCATTCCCTCTGAAGAATCGGGAACTGGACTCTGTTGGAAGACAGGATACAGGGATAAATGGATCCTTGGTCTGACCCAATGTGGCCATTCTTATGATCTTATGACACTGTTTTAGAAGAATAGTTTAAGCAATTTTTAGCCGTTAATACAAACTAGCAAGCTGCTCTACAAGATGCTTGCAGGCACCCTGCAAAAGTTTGATATTCAAATGCTTGCTTCTCGTGGTTAAATAAAGCCATTAATTGAAATGTAAACCTTCTGTCAGCTAAAGCTCTATAGGTTTTAGGGCAAAAGTCTGTTCCATTCTATCAAGGACAGAATTTCTACAAGGTGACTGGAAATCTAACTTACGTCCTATGTTATAAAAATGTAACAGACTTGTTTTGCAACTGTATTCCTTGGGGGCTAATTTTTCTAATAAGAATAAGCCATGGATGCTCACACATTATTGTGTGATAACATGTGGCATCCATGTTTATGACTTCACACCTATTGCACTGACTGTTACTCTAATTTTAAGGCATGTTGAGCACAGGGATTTGGGGAAATACTACAAATCAAATAATAATCCCCTTATGGGTTTGCCAGACTTTCACATGATTTAGAATTTACTGTTGGATTGTCATTGGTTAAAAACAAGGGGCTAGAAAGATAGTTTAAATTAAAAGGATCAAGGTAAGGATAAAATCCCCAGTCCTACAAACACTATGTGCTTAAGATCATTCATATGAGTAGATATGAACTCAACAAAACTAATTATGTGAACTTAAGTTAAGCATATGTGTAACTCTTTTCAGGATTGTGGCTAAAGGGTGTATGTGCATTTACAGTTTGATTATTGTAGAAACTGTAGGGCCTGAAGATAAGGGCTTGATACAAAGCCCCTTGAAATCAATGAGTCTTGACACTGCCGAAAGTAAATAAACTCATGTAAATGAAATACTGATATTATAAATATTCATAACGAAATAAATACTTTGCCATATCTTCATTCACTGTAATTCTAATGTCCAGATGAGAGAGATGTCAAATTAAAGAGTACACTGTCGCTGGCACAGGGTACCACATTGAATATTTTAGTAATTTTTATTTGGCAAAAAAAAGCTGTCTTTCATGTTTTCTTCCATTACAGTGAGTTATATGTCCTACTATGGGATTAATTTTTGCTTCATTTTAATATGATGCACTGGGATGTGAAAGAGAGGATGTTGAGAACAAGTAGACTTGGGGGCTTTTAACTGATTTTAACTAATTATTAACTCTGCAGGATGAATTGACTTAATTTACTTGTTATTATAAGGTGCCTCGGGTTGCCTCTGCTTAAGGTAAAGATGCACTTGGAACTCAGTGAAGCTTCTCTAACACAGGCAGATGTTCTCAAATGGTGATCTATGGACGTCACTTCCAGAAGCTAAATCACTGCTAATACTAATTCTTCAAAAGTTCAGCTGATGTAGTTGCAATACAGACATTATGTGACGGTGAAAGGGAGGAGAGAGGTGGTTCTCTCAACCAAAACTAGGAGGGCACAAGACACTCCTAGTATGAAAATGGTACCCAATGTGGAAAAAACGCTTGGAAAGCCCTGCTGTCAAGTGTGGGTTGTATCCCTCTTTTGTACAAGGATCATTGGACTATTTAAAATAATGATAATAGGAAACAGATCAAGAGGCTCGGGATGAAAGAACGTTCACTAATGAGCGTGTCAGTGGGCAAAAAGAAGTGGGGGAGGGGAGAACGAGCTATTCTTTAAGTTGTTGATTGGAGTTGAGTTTCATTGCACCATATGGGGAATGATAAGCAGTTATTTGGGTGGAATCCAGCCCTGGGCAGAAAGCCAGAGCAAGGCCTATGCACACTTAAACCACACTTAAGCCCTCATTGTAAATGGTTCAAGGGACTTGCTGCAGAGTGAAGCACTTCACCCATAGTGAGATGAAAAAAATATGGGTGGGAAGAATCCGTAACACCACAAGCACAGGAAACATGGGAAGAAGCATTGCAGGGAAAACTTTTGGGTGCAATTTGGGTATCTGCTGTACGTGTATGACTAGGTTTTTCATTTTGGAGTATAGTCTGCACTCATTCCATACATCTCTGTGATCTGAGTTGCTTGAGCATATCCAGTGGAAAATATACACAAGGATCCAACTTACATGTGGGAGAGACAGAGAGGTTTAGGTTGTATTGGAGTAACACTGAGACCAGGTCTTCATGCTACGGCTATTCATGCAGGGCCTCAGCCTCTTCTCTCCAAACTGACATATCTTCTCCTAAAGCAAATTTAGGTCTAAATAAAGGTTCGTAAACAGATAAGCCTTATGCCCAGATTGGCAAAAACAAATGCTGTAGAATGAACAGTTAAGAATTATGAAAACCTTAGGTGGCCAAGTATGGGAACTGGATTGAGAAATTTGCACTACAAATCTTGGCAAAATTGTGTTGAGCTTTAAAATAAGTGTAAAGTTCTGATCACCAAATTGGGCGGTGAACTTTAATTGCAAAAAGGTGCGTTTTTTTACATAATTGTTCCTCTAGTACAGGGATCGGCAACCTTTGGCACGCGGCTCACCAGGGTAAGCCCCCTGTTGGGCCAGTTTATTTACCTGCCGCTTCCACAGGTTCAGCCGATCGTGGCTCCCACTGGCCATGGTTCACCGCTGCAGGCCAATGGAGGCTGCCGGAAGTGGTGGCCAGTACGTCCCTCGGCCCGTGCCGCTTCCTGCAGCCCCCATTGGCCTGAAGCGGCGAACTATGGCCAGTGGGAGCCGTGATTGGCCGGACCTGCAGACGCGGCAGGTAAACAAACCGGCCAGGTCTGCCAGGGGACTTACCCTGATGGGCCACGTGCCAAAGGTTGCCGATCCCTGCTCTAGTACAACAGGTTTTTGTTTCCTTTTGGTTAATTTTAAACGTTTTGATCGTGTATTTTAATTGAGCTATGTAAATAGTCCTATCATGAAACTCTGGGCACACATGCAATTTATATGCAATGATTAAAAAAAAAAAAACAGCATTGGCAAATACCAACCAATTTAAACCCTTCCCAATCACAGCCCAACTTATCCCATTCAATTGCCTTCAGGCAAACATATACAATTACAAAGCCCCCCTACATTAAAAGAACATTACTGAGGTTGCAAAGTCAAAACATGCCAGAATTAAGGACCTCAAATCTTACCATTAAACTTTGAAATCAATAGTCTCTTCAAAATGCTTTGGCTTCAAAATATCATACTTTGAATACAATGGAAAATGTTCCAACCAACTGTAAAGATGGTACAGTCTTTAATTATGTGATCTCATCCTATTTTGTCCCAAAGGACCTTTACCTCATTCCGAAGTCCACAGAATGGAATGTGCCAACTGAATGAGCAGCTATTC
This sequence comes from Trachemys scripta elegans, assembly GCF_013100865.1. Classification (NCBI taxonomy): domain Eukaryota; kingdom Metazoa; phylum Chordata; order Testudines; family Emydidae; genus Trachemys; species Trachemys scripta. Next base: position 8,149,995 of record NC_048306.1, on the reverse strand, counting down.
AATATTTTTATTTTATCCCTATCGTTCAATGTGTGACCCACTGGCCCTGTGTAGTGCACACCATTCAAACTTTGCTCCAAATACAGAAATATTTAACTTCCTTGTAGGCTTTTCTGTGGTACTTGTAAAGCACACAGATGCTATGACGACAAACATTAATGATTTTTTCTTTACTTACCTCTCAGGGGTATTCCCGTTCCACAGATGAACCACTGAGACACAGATTAATGGATAAAGTGTATACTAATTTTGGGTGCCCAATTTGAGATTCCCAGGGCCTGAATTCTTTTTGAGAAATTAATATCTCGTAGTACTTTGTTCAGGGCACAGTTCTGAGTCCTGTTGAGAGTGCTCAATACCCCTGCAAATCAGATGCTAGTGGCCTCCCAAAGGAACACCCCATGGCCGCCTGTGAAAAGTGTGGTTTAAGTGACTTGCCTAGTGTCACCCAGGAACTCCCTGTAGCAGTGACAGGGATAGAATCTGATTCTCCAGGTCACCATTCAAATGCCTGAAGCATCTTTTCTCTTCCTGCAATCCATGCAGAGCTTGTAAGGTGCATAGGGAATGAGGCAGAGGCAATGCCTATAATAAACAGCCATTTACATCATCTTTATTAAATGCCATTTCTCATGACTTTGTGGCCAGTAGAGCTTGTCAGGCATTGGTTTGGAACCATAGCAACTTTTTTGACCAGTTAATATTTGTTATATAAAATATTATACTTTATGAAATTAATATTTCTAAGTATTCAGTCAAAAACAAACGCTGAAACATTTTGACATTTGAAATGTTTAGACATTTTTCGTGTCAAAAATGATACAGTCTCATGAAACTTGAATTTCAATTAAATGGATTTTTTTTATGGAACTCTGTTCCATTCAAAATTTTTCAACTAGCTCTAATGGCCCATCCCCTTCTCTCCACCCCCCACAATTTTCCTTATTCCAATTCTTTATTAGGCATTCTGCTTTGATGATAACTACCATTCCTCCTCCCGCTCCCATCTCAGTGGGTATCAGGAACTCTGTATCTGAGTGCCCAGTATTCCATACTGATTGTTGGCATATGCAGAATCACTGATGCCAGGTAGAATGAAGTCAAAGAAAGGTTATATGGAGTAGCATAAGAGGCCTAATGCTACAGGGGATTATAAAGAGATCTTTTTTTAAAAGGGCGAGTATTTGACTTTTGTAAATCCTTTAAAGTTATATACCACTGTGCCTATGAGAGCAAAGAGCTAAAGATCTTTGATGCAAAGTATGAAAGCAGTCTCAGTAAGAGGACCAGGGGAATTATCTATTGTGCAGATCTGCAGAAAGTGCAAATGGACAGATAAGTCTGGGAAAGATGCAGCAATAAAACATTTGGAGTTATGACCCAGACACCTGGTCCCTCTGCCAAGACACAGAACCTATTAAAAAGGAAACAAATGTGAAATAAGTGATCCAGGGACATTGTGTTGGTTCCCCCCTTTCCCTCCCCCCACTATATTACAAAATAATAATTCTTGTAACACTCAAGATATTAAAACAAAATGTTTAACCCTGAAAGGGGTGGGGGAGACAACCACATCTTTTAAAAAAGACTAGTGTCTACTCCCCATCCTGACACCTGCAATAGCTTGATTTATCACCGCTGTGAGATTTTTTCCCTTTTGCTGATGTTATCAAACTGGAAGACACATCATATAAACAAGGAGAGATGAGAAACAGAACTCCATGAATTTAAGAAAAATAGAATAGTAGGCTACCTAACTCTGGAACTAATTGAGTAATATTAAGATCATAATAAGTGCACTGCAAATTAATGTCAACTTTACAAAAAGTCAGCTTCTCTAGTTGGCTGAGATGTACCCACATTCTCTGCCACACAATTTTCTCCCACGAGGCATTTTCTTGTTCTTTTCTCTGATATTTCACCAGTGCATGTGAGACTTGAAATCCATGAAAGAGAAAGTGAATGTAAAAGAAAATCTGGAAGCGAAGTGGGTTTTTCCTCCTATTTACAAATTAGAAAAATTGCATGAAGAGCAACCATATATAAGAAGAACTCTCCCCATCATGAGACTGCTTGGAGAGACCATCAGATGCCCTGATCAGAGAACAGTTGGAAATGGTCTTCCCCCCATACTGTTTTATATTTTAGAGTTGATTTTTCCCCCCATCTCAATCAGGATGAACACTCAATCCTGAAGATAATCCAACAAAACAAAACAAAAAGCCAATCAAAATACTTCATTTCAATTTCAAGCTTTTTTAATTTAACCTTTTCCCCCCAGGCAAATTAGCTTACATTTTGAAATAGAAAGTCATCTTGAACCAGAAAACCAGAATTGTGTTTAGAAAATGCCAAAGCGAAACCTTCAGATGATATTTTTGCAACTCTTCTCGACACTTGTTTTGGATCACAAAATTCATCAACCTTGGCCATGTTTTGCAAACAGTTTGTTTTGACAAATTGGCTCCCCTCCCCCCTTTTAACAAAACCATTTGGCAGAAAGCGATTCAACAAAAGACTTCCACCTGGCTCCAGCCCTAGTGCCAAGAACATGCAGTTAACATTTGTAACTGTACTCCATCACTACTGCTGATGCAGTCTCTGCCATCACCAAGCTGTCTCAGTGTCTGGAAGAAAACAATTTGCTAAGTGCAGAGCAGTTAGCTCAAGGTGAGTTGAGAAAAGACAAGTGATGTAGGTAGGAATGGGGATTCTGTGGTTTAATGGTTGGTGGTGACAGTGATACTGCCAGTGTTCACACTGATTGTCAAAGGGTACAAAGCTTCTTTGACTGGCTGCTATAGCCGAATAGGTGTGAGACCTTGATCCAGCCATAGCAAAGGTGACCTTGTGGGACATCCACCTACGCAAGACCTTCATCATGGAGCCAAGATAAAATCATTCCTGTATAATACAGAAGAAAACTGTGCCTGGTAGGAACCCTGTGTGAAGAAAATAAAATAAACTTGAATGATAGCATAGTAAAATGTTAGCAGGTATTATTCTATCTTTATTCTGAGACCCTAAAGTACACTTATGCACACTTTAGTGTTTCCTGCTGCTGCTGCACAAATAGCTATGACTAATTTCATGACAGTGCCAACCCAGCCTAGTTTTCCTGTGGATATAAGGACTTATCATCAAAAGACAGAGAGAAATCTCTCTCAGGCATGCCCAGCTTTTGAAAAGAATTCTGTGTCCCGCAATTACATGTGAATTTCAGATTCTATAGCCCATTCCTGGCATCGCCTTGACCTTAATGACTCCAGGTGAGTTTCCTTTGAGATACAGAATTAGAACAGACACTCCAGCAAAACACACACACACACACACACACACATACACACTTTTTTCCTGCCTATTTACCATTCTAGTACATTACAGTCTGCAGTATGGTATGATAGGGCCTCCTTCCAAAAGAAGTATTATATTCATTTTATACAATATAGTTGGTGTCCCGTAAAGCAGAGGTTCTCAAACTTATTTGAACTGCAAACCCCTTCTGACAACAAAAATTACAACACGACCCCAGGAGCAGGGACTGAAGCCTGAGTCCACCCACCCAAGTTCCACCGCCCTGGCAGGGGAGCCAAAGCCAAAGCTCAAGGGCTTCAGCCCCAAGTGTGGGGCCTGTAACCTGAGCTCTGCCACCCAGGGCGGAAGCCCTCGGGCTGCCCTAGGTGATGTGGCTTGGGCTTCGGCCCCAGGCCCCAGCAAGTTTAATGCCAGTCCTGGGGACTCCATTAAAACAGGGTTCCGACCCACAGTTTGAGAACCACTGCCCTAGAATATACATATGTGCCCAGAAAGGATGTGCTGCATCAAGGTTAATGTGCTAAATGTTATCTTTCAAGGTCACATTACCACATGGCTTCTAACTGGACCTTAAAATTTTGGCGGTGCATCCATTTGTGCAATTAAAGACCTGCATTTCTCCAGGCAGTTACCCCTTCTGCTTAGCCAGAATGGCTGGATTCTGGAGGATTCTCCATGTGAAAGAGTCTCTGATGGCATAAGGAAACTACAGCAGTTCCTACACTTCCTTCCCTGTACTCTGGCCAGTGCAGGAGAGATGACTGGTTATCCCTTACATCTGGCTGATCCAAGGATCCTGGATCAGTTCCTCAGGGCTGATGGCTGCCTGATTAATTTAAGGCAGCCACATAAATTAGCAAAGCTTTTAGGCTTCTCTACCATATGACAGGGTCTGGACTAGCACCCAAACAGCCTCAAGATTGGGAGATACCAAGGTAGCTTAACTCCACCTTTTTACCCTTTCTACTTCCTGAACTATGGTAAGTATTCCTTGGCCAAAGCTCAGAAACTGGGCAGAATTTGGCCCATTTTGTGTATATTGAAAATATTGCCACTGTCCCATTTGCTGTTATTGAATGAGTAACAGATTGGGACCTAGCTGTCAGTCAGTATTTGTGGTGATTCCTAATATCCTTGCAAAAGTGGCTGAAATGGGAACACTAGTGAATTCATAATAGCCCCCTGCCCCCTGCTTCACTTACAAGTAATACTACTAGGATGTTCATTTCAAAGTCTTTAAATAATATTCATGCCATTAGGAATTGTAGAGGGAATGGACACTGGGATTCAGTTATTTAAATTGTTGTGTTTTTTCCTCTGCTGTGCCTCAGTGGGAATGTTGAGTACCACACACGAGCTCTAATTGAGGAGTCCCTTACTCTGTGTGACTCTGATTGCTGTTATAATTGGAATCATTTGCATTTTTATGAAGATACTATTCCATCCGCAAGCATCGTGACAGTGCCTGATGTTGCAAAAGGCCCGCAGATCATTTGAAATATACACAGAAATGATTTGTTTTTAACAAGCTGGTTCGGAATGTAAAAAGAAGTGGGTTATTTGGGAGCTACAAAGTTGGGGGCAGAGGGGAGGAGGAGATACTTACAAAGATCTTGGGGCTTGAACTGTCCTTGGAGGTTTGGTCATGCAAAGATTCCAATTGCTAAAATTGCCTGTTGCACAGGCATGCATGAACTGGTGCACTGTGGGCCAGATACTGGCATCCTTACTTTTGAAGTGCAACTTGCTAGGAGGTATAATCCGCATCTATTCATAGGGAGCTATACTAACCCCTGGGGACAGGTGATCCCAGATCTGCATATTTCAGGGCTTCTCACAACTTCCTCTGACGCAGCAGCACTGCCCGCTATTGGGGACAAGGGGCTGGACTAGATGGACCCGGGTCAGATCTAATATGGCAGTTCTTATAAATCAGAAATTACTCATGGAGTGACATGCTTCCCAACAGGCCTGGGTTTCGTGGGAATGTCCTTCCTTAACCCTCAAACATCCCTGTCCAGGTTGAAGGCAATTTACCCCAGGCCTCCCTCTTTGAGAGGGCCCCCAAACCAAGTGGCATTGCAACCTGGCACACGGCGTTGCAGCACCACTCAGGTTTGACCCCGTCACTCTCCATCTATGGAGAAACACAGGCCAGATTTGATAGGTTTGCAACCCCGGGCATTATGAGGCAACGCCTATCAAATTTGGCCCGTCCACCCCTCCGTCTCAATCTATGGAGGAGCAGATGGGCCGTTTTAGCAGTTTGAAAGGCTGGGGGTATGGCGTAAGATACTATTTAGCATGATTTAAGGGGTGGCCCTTTCTGGCCCATGGTTCCATTAAAATACATTGACAAATTCCTGGGCACAGGAACTGCATCCTGTCCTTCATCTGGGTTTCGTTGTCTGTTCGGGCTAGATTCTGCTGCACATGTCCATGCTGAGCAGTACAGTATTTTATTCTGCAATCAGACCCAATGTTGACATTGGTGGGACTACTGCACTCTCTCACTAAGGATGTCAGAATGTGGGTCTGGGCTGGCCAGCTAAACCAAAACTCTTTGATGACATAAGCAAACTAAGGAAAACCCATCTAAATGAAGACCATTGAAAAGCCAGATTAGTCGATTCTTACTCATATTTAGTGCCTTGCTTTGCATGTAGCTCTGTTAAAGTGTCTGTAACATGACTGAATATCTCTGTGGATTCAGGTATTGCTCAATATGAGTTAAGGCTGGCTGAATTTGGCCCCAAAGGTCAGAAGGTCAGATCGGATCTCTTTACTCACATTAAATAGTACCCACCCGATGTGTCCTTCCGTTGAACTGTTAACAGAGTAAGGAGCTTGTCAGCACTGGAGCACCTCCTTGTGGCTCATCAGGGGGATAAGCTCACCCCTGGTTTGATGCTGCCTCATGCAGTTTCTCGCTCCTGGTCCCAATTTCTCATTTGGTGGACTCTCCCACACTCCATGATCCACTGTGCTTCCTCTTTGGGGCTTGGCCCTCCAGCCAGGTCACTGTAGTACCCTGAAATGGGAGGGTGGGGATAAAAGTCTCTCTAACTGAACTGCCTTGGTCAGTCTTCAAAGGTCTACTGCCCTGTCCATGCCATTTCCCCCATTGGTTGGTAGGGGAACCCAGGCCAGCCCTCTACATTGAGTTTCAGCCTAGGGACCCTACAGTCAGCAGCTAAGGGCTGTGCAGTGTAACCCTTACTGCTGTTTTCCCTGGGCTTCTTCCTATTCCATTCTCTCAACCCTGAGAGCATAGGTGTTGGAAGTAGAGATGCGTGGGGTGCTGCTGCACCCCCTGGCTTGAAGTAGTTTCCATTATATACAGGATTTACAGTTTGGTTCAATGGCTCTCAGCACCCCCACTATACAAATTGTTCCAGCACCCCTGCCTGAGGGTGATGGCCAACTCTCTCCTCCTGGAGTCCCTTTCGCCTCTCCTCTCCCTGACTTTGTAAAAGCCCCTCATCTTTTTGCCCAGCTGGGCATCAGGTTCTATTAGGTTCTATATCCAGCCAATACCTCACCCAGGTGCAGCCCATCCTGTCAAGCAGCCCCTTCTGAGCCCCTTTAACTCCTTTTGGAGGTGGTGTAGGGTGAACACCCCATCACAGGGATACTCAGAATGAGTATGGGTATCAGGATCTCACCCAGAGGAATTTCGTAAATGAAACAAAAATAACTCCACTGTTACGTCCTAAATATGTGGTGTCTATCATGTATTGATGCAACGATAGGCTATCAGACGAAGTATTTTTTTATGTATGGTTAGCACTGAACTACTACATATGCATGATTGGCTTTAGAATAGGGGTTTAATATGAATCTGAGAACTAGGGCAATAAAATAATAAATGTATGGCTGCAAGATTCTAAAAAATAGCACATGAATGTTCAAGATATTGTAATGATCATCCCAAGAATCAATTTGTATTTCATAAATTATCCTCAGGGTTTATACTAATGAGTAAACATTTGGGATTATTTGTGCTGTTAAAGGAATATCATATATTCAGGCTAACAGAGGAAAAAATCTCCTGATAGTAAAGTGTCTCCCGGTCTAGTTCCCCCAGCTACCACACACGCCCATCTCTTTATTTGTTTCAGCACTGGAACATTATTAAACATGATGGTAAGATTTAGGAGGGAGTGAATGGGACAAAAATCCCTTCTTAGTCTGGGCATGTTCCTAGGTCTTCAAGAGATTTGTTCCCCTCTAATACACTGAGCACAGTTAATTAATAATTCTCTGATTAATCTTTCAATTTCATGTCACAGCTTTAGGAGTCTTAGACTAGATCTTTTTGGCAACGTCTTAACTTTTAAAAAGCAGCAGAAGACATTATCCATTGACAGTCACTGATTGTAACTGTGAAATGTCCAGTTCTGTATTTAACTGGACTTGATCTAGTTCACAGTGCCAGTATTACCAACCCAAAGTGCTCATGATTCATGAAGGAGACCCCTCCAAGATCACAAGATTGACATATAGTTCATGAGATCTTTTCTTTAAAATGGGGTCCTTTTTTATTTGCCTTGTTTCTTTTGTTTCTTGAAAGTTTCATGCTTTCAAGCTCCCCGCTGCCCCAGCTAGAAGTCTCTGTGTTGTGGGTTCTTTGCTTTAAAAAAACAAACAAACAAACAAACAAAGTGAGGTAGCAATGCTGCCATGGACTCCATTGATAAACATGAACAGTCTATACAGTAGCTGGTGAAATGAAGGTCTGATAGTTATGATTGACATAGATGACAAAGATGACACAATCTTCTCGCTGTGCCGCTGTAGTGCTTCTAGTCAGGGCTGGCTCCTGGGTTTTGGCCGCCCCAAGCAGCCAAAAAAAAAAAAAAAAGCTGCAATCGCGATCTGCTGCGGCAATTCGGCGGAAGATCCTTCGCTCTGAGCGGGAGTCAGGGACCGTCCGCCAAATTACCGCCGAATAGCTGGACCTGCCGCCCCTCTCCAGAGTGGCCGCCCCAAGCACCTGCTTGCCAAGCTGGTGCCTGGAGTTGGCCCTGCTTCTAGTATAGACTAGCCCTGAATTCCTCTATATGCTGCACTTTATAGCAATTATTAGGAGAGAGGCACACATTTCATTTTCCGGGACCCATCAATACCCCCACAACACATGAATATGGTTCAAACAGCCCCAATATTTTTCTCTAAAGTTACAGGCTGAAAATATTGGCGCATCAGCATTTCTGTGGCTACAACGGGATTCCTGGAGGCAGAGAGGAGCCCAAAACCAAACCTCTGGATCTAAATACCTTGTAACATTTGGGGGAATTCAGAGCCAGAACCAAAGTGTGCAACTGGCCTCTTCTGATCTGCAGCCAGAGCTAGACTCCGTGACTTAGGCCTTTTCTAAAGGGGGGAGGGATAGCTTGGTGGTTTGAGCATTGGCTTGCTAAACCCAGCATTGTGAGTTCAATCCTTGAGGAGGTTTTTTAGGGATCTGGAGTAAATTCAGTACTTGGCCCTGCCAGTGAAGGCAGGGGGCTGGACTCAATTACCCTTCAGAGTCCCTTCCGGCTCTATGAGATAAGTATATCTCCATATATTATTATTTTATATTATTATCCCTTTGTGAAAGTATTCTTTTGAGCATGTTGGTTCCAAGAACAATGACAGGAAGTGTGATCACTCTTGGAAATTTACCGATATCTAAATAACCTTAGCAAAACTTGTTTGCTGAACATTCCTCAGCGATGGAATGAGAAAGGAAAGGAATTATCTGTTCAGTATCTTATTTCTCCTTACATTGTAGATGTAGCATACTGTTTTCTATCTTTGGCTGTAACACACCTGAGGTCCTACCTAGAGCTGGGTGAAATTTTTCAAATAGTTTAGTTTATTCACCAAAAAAAAATAGTTTTCAGCTCACCCAAAATGATGTGCCAATTCAACTTTAATCTGGAGCAGGATTTGAACCTGGATGTTCCACATCCTTGCTGAGCATGGAGCTAACCACAGAGCTAAAAATTATAAGGTGGGTGGCAGCACCACCAATTTCTCCACCTCTTCCTAGTTTGCAAATGTAACCCTTTTAAAGTGCCTGGAAATGAAACCTGTTGTTTGACCCAACAGGTTTTATTTAA
>NC_048306.1:7749144-7830766 GCF_013100865.1 Trachemys scripta elegans | reverse complement strand
CTTTGAGACTAACAGAAGTACTGGGAGCATAAGCTTTCGTGGGTAAGAACCTCACTTCTTCAGATGACTTGCATCTGAAGAAGTGAGGTTCTTACCCACGAAAGCTTATGCTCCCAGTACTTCTGTTAGTCTCAAAGGTGCCACAGGACCCTCTGTTGCTTTTTACAAATTCAGACTAACATGGCTACCCCTCTGATACTTGACATCCCAGAATGATGTTCACTTTTTTTTTTTGCAACAGTACTACAGGCCTTTTACGGAAGCTGCAGATTCCCCTGAGGTGACAAGTGGTATAAAGCTGCCATCTTGATAAACATTCAGCAAATGAGTATGAGAAATGACAGGGAATAGATCTTTAGGGCCAGATCCTGCATTCTCTGAGCTGCCTAAACCAAATGGAATGTTGAGGTGTACAAGGAATGAAAAACCAGAGCCTCTGTTATTTGTCACCCCGTGTAGGAACTATAGAGAGTGGTGCTGACAGCAGCCCACTAGGACTTGCAGGTGATTCCCTGCAATTTACACAAGTTTGTTATCACGTAGATCGTTAGCAGGATAACATCAAAGAAGAGAAAAGATGAATGTGTGTGTGAGAGAGAGATGGTTACAGTGGTGAGATGATGACAAAGGGGAGAAAATTGTAGCCTCTACTGACAGAATGGATTAAAATGATTTGAGCGGGGGAAAGGGATACATATTTGAGAGCGTACATTATCTTTTTATCCAGAAGAAAACATCCAAAGGGACACTTGTAAATGGTATTAGAGGCAGAGTGACTTTTAAAACCACATGGTAATTACAACAAAGAACACTTTAAATGTTACTTTGTTTTCGAGTACATGAAAGGTGTGATCTGCAGTTCTAATGTACATATCAGGGGATTACTTTATTAGGTACACTGGCCTGCCACTACATGGGTTTCATTTGCAGAGGCCTTAATCCTAGTTTACATTTGGGAATAACTCTAATTCACCAATCAGCAGCTAGCAATGGTTGCAGCTGCACTCGAGTTGACCCCTACGGCACAGATGAAACAAGCCAAAGTTTGCACTGATTCAACTAATCAAGGTTAACTTGTGCCCCTAGGCTTAATATGAGCAAATGTCTTCACTCAGAGGTCAGCATCAAAACAACTACACCAATTGCTGGCCATCAACTTGGCATCAGGTGCCTGATTGATTCCAATGGATGCTGTTTTTAGAAAATTCCTGAAGTCCATCAAGTTCAAGGATGCAAAGCACAGAAGCAGAAATATACTGAGGCCACCTTGAATAACAATGAAACCTATGGATCAGATTCTCAGTGTGAATAGCTCCACTGAAGTCAATAGAATTTCACTGATTTACACCAGCGGAGGATCTGGGACTTTATTTGAACTGAGCGGTAAAATATGTTCCCTTAGCAGTTCCCAGAAATCAACAAAGAGTCCTGTGGCACCTTAAAGACTAACAGATGTATTGGAGCATAAGCTTGTGTGGGTGAATGCCCACTTCGTCAGACGCATGTAATGGAAATCTCCAGAGGCAGGTATAAATATGCAGGCAAGAATCAGTCTGGAGATAATGAGGTTAGTTCAATCAGGGAGGGTGAGGCCCTCTGCTAGCAGTTGGGGTGTGAACACCAAGGGAGGAGAAACTGCGTTTGTAGTTGGCTAGCCATTCACAGTCTTTGTTTAATCCTGATCTGATGGTGTCAAATTTGCAAATGAACTGAAGCTCAGCAGTTTCTCTTTGAAGTCTGGTCCTGACGTTTTTTTTGCTATAAGATTGGAACCTTTACATCTGCTATTGTGTGGCCAGGGAGGTTGAAGTATTCTCCTACAGGGTTTTGTATACTGCCATTCCTAATATCTGACTTGTGTCCATTTATCCTTTTACATAGGGATTGTCCAGTTTGGCTGATGTACATAGCAGAGGGGCATTTCTGGCACATGATGGCGTATATAACATTGGTGGACATGCAGGTGAATGAACCGGTGATGTTGTAGCCGATCTGCTTAGGTCCTGTGATGATGTTGCTGGTGTAGATATGTGGGCAGAGTTGGCATTGAGGTTTGTTGCATGGATTGCAATACATCTGTTAGTCTTTAAGGTGCCAAAGGACTCTTTGTTGCTTTTTACAGATCCAGACTAACATGGCTACTCCTCTGATACTTAGTTCCCAGAAATGCTCATCCACCTGCACATGGCTGAACCTCATACACTGGCAGGTGGATCCATTTAAGTCAATAACAACTTAATATAGACATTTGAAGAATGAAACATCCCTTCATTTGAGGAAAAAGTAAAACACAATCTTCAAATCAGGGCAATGATAAGTTATCTGCCATGTAGTTTGGACAGAATAGCATTCTTGGGTCTGGGCACTGTAGGGTCCTGTTATATGAAATTGTCAGGAATTTTTCTTGACAGATTAGATGGTCTTCAAACCATGCTTTCCCAAATTCCATATAAAGGCTTCGAACTGATATGCATACTCACCAAGATAGAATAGGATACTTGTAAAATATAATATTCTGCCATAAATGAAATATTGATACAGCAGTAGGACAAACAAACAGAGGGAGAAGATATAACCCCGGGGGCATCAAATGAACAGTACGATAAGAAAGACAGAGCAACGTGCAGGTGGATAACTTTTCATTGAATCTTGACACCATGAACTGAAAATAACCTGAGGATGTTCAGTTAATCAGTATGCTTCTCTATCCCATGGGTGGAATCATGCAAAAAAAAACTAGCAAGTCTTGGGATAGAACTTCATACCTGTAGCCACTCATGGGTTTTACCAAAGGAAAAGGGCAGTAGATTATTGCTAAAATAATAACTAAAAGAGTGGGCCAAATACTCAGTTGATGTAATTCAGCAGAGCCCCACTGAAGTCAATTCAGCTATGCTTATGTTGACACTAAAGAGAGGCCGAGAAAGATTTTAAGGTTTGCCAAGGAACAAGACTCTCATGATGCTTCGCAGTTAAGATGACGCTAACTGTAAAGAGGGCAATTTTACCGAGAAGTAGCCCATAGCATATCTTGAAAACTGTTGTAGGAGATATCTTAGCAATGTACTAACCTGAAAATATGAAATGAATAAAAGGGCATAAATAATGACTACCCAACAAGTGTCGAGACAATTGGAAAGTTGCAACGAAACTGGTAACCTAGAAATTAGCCGAAGATAAGAACTGTGTTCCAAAAAGAGGAAATAGATAAGGACCAGAATGATACACAATAAAGGTAACAAGAGTATATTTGCCCCTAAATCATGAGAAGAGTAAGACCATCAGCAGACTGACCACAGGCTGTCAGAGAACTATGGGGAAGGTAGGTATGTTATGCCTGTCTGCATATGTGCCGTATTCACTAACTGTTAACATCAATAAATCTCATCACAGCTGATTTATCCAAGGTTTGTTATTATTAAACTAATCCAAACATATAATCACAGTTACATTTTTAATCAATTAATTGGCTAGTGATTATTAGCAAATTATTGATCATTAAGTATTGATTATCCTCCTGTTTGCACCAGCTGAAGCTGCTACCACCCACATAGCAAAGCAGACATTGGCAAAGATAAAACCAATCATTCAAAGTCTCAGTTGCTTCTCAATATATGTTCCCAGACCTCTGCAAATAGCCTAAGAAAAATCTCTCTTATTCAAGCTGATCTCTCCCTTTAGCCTGAGCAGTCTCTGCAGTCAAACATTAGAAAGCAATGCATCTCGAGCCAGTAGCATTTCAATAAGGCTGCTGACAGGGTGCAAACTATATTGTCAATGCTTGCAGCAATTTAATCTTTTACTACCATATTAGTGAATTTATGCAGGGCACTAATCATTTTAAAGTGAAGGCAAAAATGGCAGAAGACTCTGCATCCTTGCTTCCCTGGATTTAGTTTAGACTGTACAATCATTAAGTAAGACTGGAGGTAAAAAGGTGTTTAGTGCCTCCTATAATGTTCTGAGTGCCTCCAAGTGATATCTGTGGGGTCGAGCATCTCTCAGGCTGTACTCAGAACCCTGCAGGATTTTGATCCTTAGATTGTAAACCTTTTATAGCAGGGACTTTGACCTATTTTATTTCTGGAGAGTGCCAGACATAGTTATGATGCTTCACACATAATGATTTAGGCTCAAACGTTCCTTTCCGTTCTTTAGTAGATTAGCACCTTCTCAGTCATAAGCAGCCAACGATGCTATGCTCTGATGTGTAAGTGTTTGACTCTGTTGGTATCTTGCCAAATTAGCAACTGCCATTGTGCACATGTAACACTGGCCATCCTGAATGTCACTTGGGATTGAATCCAGGATCTCCTGTGTTAAGAGCATAAGCATCTACAGCTTCAGCTAAAGGATTAAGGCCTGGAGTTTCACAACTATTGAGGCACTTAATGTCAATGGATATCAAGGTACCTCAGATGTTATTTTTGGCTATCCAGAAACTTCCCAGTTGCTGGTATGCTGCACACCACAGCCAATAAGAATTCACAATCACAGTGAAGGGAAACCACAGACCCCCGCCTTTTCAAGCTAAAAGCCATTCTTCATTATCTGTTAACGTATGGTCCATTCTATGACACATAGTTGAGTAGTACTAAGACTACCCAGTAGAAGAGAGTTGTAGTCAGTCGATTACAATAAAAACAGCATCCATGTACAGAAATATGCTAGGATGGTGGCTCTAGAACATGAACATGTTTTTAGGACCCTCATCTGGTACTGGTGTTTTGTTTTGTTTTAAATTAGGCCTAGGATTTCTGTATCAGAAACATAGTTGGATACTTTACCCTCAGGAGTCTGCATATGAAAAAATGCAACATTGACATTTGATATTAAGCAGCATCGGGGAACGTGCAGTTGTTCAAGTTGCTCATTCGGCTCAATGTTCCCTACACTCCTTTCCCACAAAAGAGAGATATTTGTGTGAAATGGGGCAGGACACTATTGCACTTTGGAGGGAAAGGGGGGAATTAAAGTAACCAGATAGCTGAGGGACCCATTCTTCTTTATTGAATCCTAGTGCACAGGTTCTGTTCAGGGAATGGGTGATTCATCTCTTCATGTGCCCAACGCTCCTCTGAATAAATATGATAAAGTGTCATAGTTTTCAATATGGGAAAGCCTTGAACCTCTCTCACTTCAGCCTTTGGTATCTACTCTCCCCCAAACAGCTCAAAAGAGCACCTTAGAAAGTCACAAAGAAACAGGCAGGGAGCCCTTTTGATACAGAATTTGATACATAAACTTGTCTGGTCAGAAAAATCTACCCAATCCTGCCATTGCCTTCCAAACTGAATATTTCTTTCAGATTTCCCATAATGCTTAAGTCTGCATTTCAAGCTGTAACCTTGGGGACAGATTTTACTCTGAAGATGGCAATGTCGTTGCCCATGTGTAACCAAGAGCATAAAAAAATTGACTCAGTAAATGAGTGGAAGAGCAGTGGGACAGAAGTAGGAGACACTGACAGATTCACTCCCAGTTTTCAAACAATCACCATCTAGGTCATAGAATCATAGACTATCAGGGTTGGAAGGGACCTCAAGAGGTCATCTAGTTCAAGCCCCTGCTCAAAGCACCGTCTTTATTCACCATCTAAGCAACCACACTGAGCTACTCTGTACTGTGCCAGAAAATAATTGCATTGGATACTGTGACTATCAGGGGTGTTGCTTTCTGCAAACCAGGAGTTAAGTGTATTCTGTCTGGCAGCAAGCATATGAGTTTATTATTCTGTCACAAGCAGACAGGCAGTTGATAGTCAAAAAATTCGACACAATTGGTAGTGCATTTACAGAGGATTAAATCCATTCTTCAGATATGCTGTCCCTCATGAGACTGAAGGTCAAGTGCTTTCAGCCACCGGAAAAGTGAAATAATCCCCCCGATAGACATTGCCTGTAGAGATTTATTACTATTCTGAAAGAGAGATTAGTAGGAAAAAAATATAAGGAAAATGTCCAAAGCCCTATATTTATAGGAGATCATTTCCATGAAGATGACATCATTAAAGCCAATCAGAAAGGAAAATTTATTTCAAGCGTTCTATTTGTTGACTTCAGTTGTTCTCCAGAGCATGAATGCTTTTATACACGGTACGATAGCATTACTGATATACATTAGCTGATTGTTTGAAACCTACGTTGTTGGGTTTTTTGGCAGTTCTGAAAGACTATAAAAGTCCGCATGCGTTCATCGCCTAGGTAAAGAAATTCTAAGTTGCTAAGGTGCAATGCGTTTGTTTAAGTAGACGTACGTCTGTAGGGAAACTGAAGATACTGTGCCACGATTAGCCTTATGCATGCAAGAGGAGTATTTTGCAGAGCAGAGGTGATTTAAACAAAGAAATCTAGTGAAGATTTTGTGTGTGTGAGTCATATATTTGCTGATCCCTGTAGCATGCACAAGATATTTTAGTGAGGAATTCCACTTAACTGAACCGCTGTAGTTCCGGATCTGCATTCACAATGGGGTTGTCCTTAAGGGCAAATCAGGATCAGCAGTAGTCGAAACTGTGATGCTGGGGAAAGCCTCAGCAAAGCAATGATTTAGCTTCTAATCATGCGATAGCAAGACCTGAATCCACAGCACAGACATCCATTAAACCAAAGAGGATACATTTCTCAATGTCTGATTGAAAACGAAGAGGCTCTGACAGCTATTCTGTAGGAATTTTTTCAATTACATCACTGCCCCACCACAAAAAAAAAAGATAAAAGTCTGTTAAAATTATAAAGGATCGGATACTCATTAGGCAGACAGGAAACACATACAGCCAGGCTCAGCCCCTTAGGCAGGGCAGAGCCATAGGCCATCTTTAGCTCCGCTCTCTGACTGGGCAGACAGCAAATGCAGTCAGGCTCAGCAACACTCTAGAGATCAACTCCCTGGCTGGGCAGACAAAACACTGACCATTCAGTCTAACGTAGGTAGGCTGCCACCCTGGGGTGGGGTTGGCAGCATGGGGTAGAGGGACCCAGACCCACCCTACTCCACCAAGTTCCAGCCCAGGATCCTAATAGTGGCAGAGGGGTCAGCCACTGAGTCGGGGGGATCCAACTGAAACACTCTGACTTACGCTCTGGTTGCAACACCGGACTAAAGTCTGGTTTCCCTGGTCTCTTTCCTACCACAGTCCAGGGACAGGACTCCATAGTCCAAGGGTCCTCTGTCTCCTCGAGGTACTCTGCAGCTGACAGTCCTGGCCGACCATAAGGGTCCTCCTCCACCGGCAGGGGTTGGCACAGCTTGGTCCCTGGTTGAAGCAGTTTGGTCCCTGGTCCAGGAGCCAGTGGCAAGGCAGAGGCATCTGACTCCTTCCCTGTCTCTGCCCCAACTGAGCTGAAGGCCCTGCCTCTTATAGTTCCTGTTCTGCCCCTCAGTTTCTGGCGCGAGGTGCAGGCCTGGGCTGGTTCCACCCTGCAGGGGGCAGAGAGTGGTCCCTCCCCCTGAGGCTTGGAGGGAGGCCATTCTGCCCCACTACACAGTGACAGACTAACTTAAGAAAATAAACTGCAAGAAATCACTAGCATCAATACATTTCTGATCTTCCTTCTCCTAATCTTCTTATCCCATCCCCCTTCCAAACCAACCAGTAATTTCCTGGATCTTGTTCTGCTAGGAATGTCACAAGGAGAATAGGGTGCCCTCCATCATGTGTAGGAAGTAGTGCAGATAACAAGGAGACTTCCACCTATAGGAAGCGGGGCTGGAAGAGCATGACTCTTTGGGAAGCCACCGCCGTATCCTCTCCCTATTGTTAAGTATGGTATCTGTCATCTTTCAGTAATTCTTAAACCTAAAAATATTGCTTAGGACATTTGTTTGCTCTTCTGGTCTCAAACTCAGTCAGTTTCTGCAGCAGATTCTGACATTCTCCTGTTTGCTGGCTGAACTCATTCTGTCATGAAAGGTCAGAAAGTAGACTCCTTTAGAATGTCAATAGGTGTTTAAAGTATTCCACCTCTACAAGGATTTCTTCTGCTTTAAAATACCAAATGTTGATTTAGAGAGCATTAATTTTCTGCTATGCAACTTGAACCCGCAAATACAGCATTTCATTTTGCTCATCCACTCTGATGTATATAAGTGGTCCAGGGGGTCACTTTGAGCATTAACAATTCACAAGGAAAGCTGATACAGATTGCATTTATGTACGCCTACAACGGTAGTTCCATGAGATGTAGATTTTGGTGCTGCTGCTGCCTTTATTCGTGTTTTAACACATATGTTTGTTGAACAAAGCTGTTGGGCCCTGGTCTCAGTTACTTTCTGGTCCCTTTACACTGCCAGAGTGGTGTAGATGGTCTTGGTATTAATGAGACTCAGACCCATTGGTTAATTTTCCACAGAAAAAACGGGAGCCTTGTTTTCTTGGATGTGATTATCTCCATGCCACGAGCGAGGGGAAGGCATCAAGGAGGAAGTGGAGTGGACTCATCAGTGCAAGAACAAAATGAGGAAGACTCAGAGACTGTGGCCTTTTAATGGTACCATGGCAGGACACCGGAACACACCTAAAATTGCCAAAAAATCTCAAAGGAATTACTTCTACTTAAATGATATGGAGCAGAATTTAGCCCTGTACATCCATTGAACGTAATTTTGAATATGAATTTACAGGTTCTATTTACTGCATTGCCTATTATTTAATAAATAGTATTAAAAGGGTTCCAACAGAAAGTATTGTGATGTATGCCTGTTAAATTGAGGTTGAGCATCCAATATTATTTATTAAACTTAACTCTGCATTTCCTGACTTTGGAATGCTTGGTTGATTCCTCACCCAGATTTCTAAAAACTGAGAAAGAAAAAGAAAGTAAGAGAGAAAGACAGACAGACAGAAAGAAATCCTTATAACAACCCCTCCCCCCAAATTTTAGTGTTTTCATTCTCATCTTTTACATGGCTTTAGTGCTTGAAGTTTTCACATGAAATTGACATTTTAAAGTACAACTTTACCAATATTCCAGTATACACTGACCCATTCAGTTAATCGCATCAACCAAATAAAACAACGATACATCATAAACTAGGTCACATCTAAAACTCAAACATTCTAAGGTCTAGAATGAGCGAAGAAACCGATCGGAAAATTCCACTGCGTGTGTCTGAAAAAAAGTTCAATGTGCATAATTTGAAAGCTCCCTAGCCTATTTTCTACAGACAGAACTTGTTCCTGAGATCCTAATGAGAGTGACAAAACAAGACAACTGTGAAAAAAATGAGTGCATGAGATCAAATAGGTTCTTTGTTTGCTTAATTGTCTAGTGCATTTGTTTAAGAACATAGGAACATAAGACTGGCCAGACTGGGTCAGACCAATGGTCCGCCAAGCCCACTATCCTGTCTTCCAACAGTGGCCAGTGCCTGATGCTTCAAAGGGAATGAAGTGAACACAGCAATCATTGAGAGATCCATCCCCTGTCATCCAGTCCTAGCTTCTGGCAGTCAGAGACTTGGGGACACTCAGATCATAGAGTTGCATCCCTGACCATCTTGGCTAAATAATCATTGATGGAACTATCCTCCATGAACTTATCTAATACTTTTTTAACCAAGTTATACTTTTGGCCTTCACAACATCCCCTGGCAATGAGTTCCACAGGTTGCCTGTCCGTTATGTGAAGAAGTACTTCCTTATGTCTGTTTCAAACCTCCTGCATATTGCACGTTCTTTTAAAAAACACAGGATTGAAAAATACTGAACTGGAACTGATTTTGCTGGAAAAAAAACAGCAGCAAAAAACTTTGGGATCAAGCATGGAAAAGTTCATCCCAAGAGAAATTTGTTTGTGAGGTTAGGAGCAACTGAAAAGGAAGTTTCTGGTGGAAGTTGCATTTCCAACTTCACTTTCTATTTGATAAAAGAGATGAGAGAAAGATATGTCAATATATACTGTAGTAATTTAATTGAAAATAAACAAAGCAGCCAGCCTTTTTTAAAAAAAATAAACAAGCAATAGATTTAATAAAGGACTAATTTTCAAACACTGTTTCAGTTCACCATATCAGGGGCTGTTGCTTTTACCCAAAAGCATTTAAATTAAAACATTTTTGCTTATTTCCAGTCTTCCCCCCTGCAATAACAGATAACGAGAACAGCTTATTAGCCTCCCTATCTATTAGTATGCCATATGTATGCAGCGCTCCAGCTGTCATGTTAAAAATGCATAAGGATACATTAAAAACGGCATAGACTTTTGGGTGATAATCAGATAATCTTCTCAGGAAAATATTATTTAAAATGATCATCTTTTCCACACATTACGTATCTGTAATGCAGCTGGAGTAAAGGACAGAGTCCTTCCCTCGTGACTGCACTGTGATGCGGTGAGAAGGCTTGTGTGCTTCTGTGACCATAAGAGCCAGGCTGCAGGCGTGCTAACTCCGGATAGGGCCACCCAAGCCAATTAAATCAAAGGGTAGGGACCAGATGTAAAGCAGGCCACTGGCCCTCCAGGCTGGGGATTGAGAAATAGGCCAACAACCTATCCTTGTAAAATCGTTAAGTTATAGATACACGCCAAGGGAGCCATTCTGGCAAACAGCATGATAGACAGGGATGGGAGAGCCTTATTTGTACCTTAAGCCATGTCTGATGGCACGGGAAGGATTCAGATTCAGCCAGGACAGTGGTCTACATTTTGCTAGATACACTTGACAGAGATTCTTTGTCTCATTATAATGAACAATATTTCTCAATAGAAATTGATGCAAAAGACTAGGCCAGATCCTCAATATGTATAACCAGGAGTAACTCAAGTGATTTACACCAGCTGAGGAATGGCCCAATGAAGAGGCTTCCTCCACCCACCATTCCCAAGATTGGCGGAGTCTAATGAAATGCACAGTAGATTGCGTTTGCAGGCGGTGAGGCTGCCACAGGTCAAAGTGCCCATAGTACCAGTTCCATCAGGAGCACCAAAAATCTTAAGTCAAAAAGAGACTGGGGTGCAAAGGTGAAAATGGTATTGAAATCAGCCGAGCAACACAATGGTAGGTGAGCATCCCCATAAAGGCCTCCCACAACACTTAGGGGTAGCTCCGGAAGAAAGGCAGAGTCAGAAGCCAATGGGGAATGTAGCAAGATTGCGCCACTATTGCCAGAAGGGAGAGCATGAGTCCCAGGGATGAAGCCAACCCAAACGACCACACTATGTACATGCTATGTGTGTCCTGGACACTATAGTTAACATTTGCATCTGATTGGCTTATTAATCTTTCATGCTATGCGCCTGTCTCTACTATGGACACAACTATGTCCTGCTCATTGTACCCTGTGGCCATGCCTACCTTTGCTGCGTCTTGACACACTATTTTTTCCCCTTTTTTATGTGTGTGCACCGTTGCTACACTCTCCAGCAATGGCTCTGACCTTGTCTGAGAGCAGCATTCCAGCACTGGCCTTTGGAGCACTTTTGTACTTAGCAGGTGGTTAATTTTTTTTGGCTGCTGCATGCCATAAAAGGGACAGGATGTCAGGCCCCAAGAAATCACAAGGAATGAAGTCAGGCGGGATGATCAGGCTTATTGTCTGCAGGTCAGGTAACAGCTGAATCTTTCTCTCGCAAACTTGCAGACCAGCCCGTGTGATCACTGAGAGGCAGCCTGGTGCTGTAGATAGAACACCAGAGCGGTTGCCAGGAGACTTGGGACTTAGCTATACTGCGCTGTGGTGTGGACTACTAGGGTGTGAACTGCAGAGCGCACAAAAGGGTTGCCACCCAATGGTCCCACGTGGACATTGCTGGCACAAACTAAAAGGTTTCTAGTTTGTGTTAATGTAGTCATCTTTCAATCAGGAGTATGTTATCATGAAGTAGGAACCCCACCGTCCACACTACGGCACAAGGTAGACATAGCCTTGGATTCTGTAATGACAACCAGCTCTTATATAGAGATAGAGATTTTTAGATTTCAAAGGCCCAGCTCCTCAAAACTATGCAGGCATCCAACTCCCACTGGCCAAAGCACTTTACGAAAGAAGTCAGTACTATTATCCCCATTTACAGATGGGGAAACTGAGGCACAGAGGGGGGAAATGATTTGCCCAAGGTCACCCAGCAGGCCAGTGGCAGAACCCAGGTCTCCTAAGTGCCAGTCCAGTGCTCTAGCCACTAAGTTATACTCAACTGCACTATGAAGTGCAGTCAGGAGCAAGTCACTTGAACGTTCTGTGCAGCAGCATCTCCTTCTATAAAAGACCTTTGTAAAGTATTCAGCAATCAATGGACTCAGAGTGATAAGTATAATTGCTGTTGGATCTCCAGTGTCCAACAGATCTTTTGGCACAAGAGTCTTTACTGAACTAGCCCATCTGGGATTTTCAGAGTCCTCTCTTTGCAAATAGGAGATGGTAGCCCAATTCATTCTGCTTCTTTCCCTAGTCCTTTCCCTGGCTTCATTCTTACAGAAGGAGAAACAAACCTATCAAAATAGTCATTTATCAGATTTTTTTTTTTAGAAGAACAACATTATTATTCTGGACCATCTGTACATTTGCACAGAAATTAATAATTATTAAGTTACAGAATGACAGACACATTTAGTTCATAATTTTAATTAGTTTTTTTCCTTGGACTTCTGGGTATTCTCACCTAACAGCTACATTTTTCTTTCCAGAGTTTATGAGGTAAATTTCTAAACATATGATTATTCAATTTAATGCAAAACAAGATATGTATTTGTGACTCAACTGCTGGGGAAAGATTAGAATTAAGAGAAGTTCTGATTGTAGATAATTAAACATTCTTATGTGATTTTTTATGTTAAATAAACTTCATGTTGCATAAAAGAGTAACTTCATCATCCCATTATTAATAAGAAAAAATCTTTTGGACATGAATTGAGGCTATTATTGTATCTTGTCCCAATGTCCAAAATGAAGTGTTTCATACTATTTTTATATTCATGCATGATGATATCTATTTATTGGGGGGGGGGGGGGGGGGAAATCACCTTTAAGTAATACAAATGAATGAGCAGAGGATTTGTAAATAAGAGCTTGTGGTAAAGGAATAATGAAACATTATTCTCTACTTCTGGTGAGTAGGGACTGTCTAGATTAATGACACTATTCACACCACTGAAAACCCTTTATGTAGCCAGCCACACTGAGCTGGTGCAAAATGGGGCTTCATGCAGGGTCACTAACCCTGGCAACTTAACTGGAATAAGTTTCAGCAGTGCAGGGCCCATCTGACATTGTTATAACATGTCTACACTAGGGGTTTGCTCTGGTGCACCTACTTTGTTTTAGTCACACCACTGCAAGAACAGTATCAAATGGGGCTTACAATGCCAGCAAAATTATACATGGGTAGTTCCCATATCACACAGCACTGTGGTGATTCTGTGCTGCTCCGGGGCAGTCCCTGAGAGGCTGCCATAAATTAGAGCTGCTGGCCATTTTAAGCCACAGACCACATAGGCTCTCACTACAGTCCCAAATCCAAGGGGAGCAAAAAATGAACTAAGGTCACCTTACTGCCACGCTCCCCTGGGCTACTGCGTTGTGTACTGCACCTTCTAGAGGTGCAAAACAGAATTACAGCCCTTGTCCTTAAAGCCACAGCTTGCTAGACGGCAATAGAAGAGAACATCCAAGATTTAGATGAAACACAGAATGTTTAAATTTAGTCTTAAAATCAAAAGACTATTAGTACATTAGGCAGAAAAGTAGGTACTCAGAATCCAAGCAACTCATCTGAAGAGATATTGCTGTTACAATCAGACCTTATGGGAAATTCAAATAGGTCCGGCAGCCTTTTGTTTCCTCCAGTTGTTAAACTAACATTGCTAAATGTTCAGAGTAATCATTATGTGCCCATTGTCGCGGGCAATCTCATTCCTAAATTATATTAAAAAGAAGTGTTTCATTTCCGTGACATGATCCACAGTGGCAGCGCTTCTCAGTGTAAGGGCCGACGGAGGGGTCTCCCGAGGAACGAAACACTGATGGTTTTTGGAACAGGAGCCTAGATGGAATTGGAACATGGCAAGAGTCCTGGAAACAAGACTGTCCTTTAATCAACAATAACCTGGGCATGCCAGTTTGTGAGTCTCAGGGGCCTTATCATTTGCTGCCTTACAACAGTAATTTTGTGAATTTCTTTTCACCCATTTTTGTATTACCGGCTTCTCTCTCTTTTTTCCAGCATGTACCCTCTTATGCTTTCTCTGCAGCATGGCCTTGACATTACCTTGATATTGTTCTACTAGTTTCCACTTGCACATCCGTGTATGGCAACACCACATTATATAACTTAGCTACACCCGTCCCCTCATTTTTTCCATAGAAACCTTCCACAGAATCAATGCCCAGCTGTTTACAGCTCCTGCCTCCATTGCCTTGTCAAGGAATGACCCGAGGGCACTAAGAAACAGCTCTTCTAGGGTACCTCCATTTGAGAAGATGGATGAAAGGTGCCAGACACTACTGGCTGCTTCTGGATTGGCCAGCATGTGTGTGCTGCCAGAGAGGGAAACGGGGAGCTATAAACAGAGTTAGTTAAGAAAGTGGGAGGAAGGGAGACCGGGAAAGTGCTCACAGCACACAAGGAGAAGGGATGAGCCTCTCACTCCTGAGCAGAGCCCTTCTTGTCCTCCATTTTCATTTTTTCATCACCACAGGCTGCTGGCTTCATATTCAGCGACTTGCTTTTTCCCTTCATAATCCCAGAAGGTCCCTCTTCTGGTATTCCCTACGTAAGTCCTTTGAATGTAGTTGGAGATGATAGGAGATGGGGACACAACCCCACTTACCAGTGGAGAAGCTGTGCAGTCCAGTGGCTAGCCTGCAGGCCAAGGACTCGTGAGACTCCTGGCTCTGACTTGTTGGACTTCCCCTCTCCATGCTTCTGTTTTCCTCTCCCATTCGTGGTAGTCTTGTTTAGTGCAACTGCAGTACTGGGGCAGGGACAGTCGTCACTGTGTTTGCATGCAGCACCCAGATTGATAGAGGCCAATTTCACATGGATCCTCTAGGCAATGCCATAGTATAAATAGGGGTGGGGAGGGGAAGGGGAATCAGAGGGAGAATCAGGCCTTTGGCAGTGGTACCAGCTTGGGACAATGCAAAGAATGAAAGAACCTTCCCACCAGTCCTTGTATAGCTCTTAGGGCCTGCTCCAAAGCCCATTGATGTCAGTCAGAGTCTTTTCTTTGACTTCAATGGACTTTGGATGCAGCTTCTACAGAAGCTATTCAACACCTGGCTTGGCAGTGGCCTCCTTTCTGCAGCCTGGACTTACACATCTGCAGTTGAGAGCAAACGCCCTCAACCGGCCTGTCCAAACAAGAGACAGAGGTAGCAAATATCACTGACATCCAAGCCACGGGCCTGTCCGGTTTGGAGACTCTCTTTGGCTGAACAGCATTGTCAGAACAGCACTCTCCTCTCTTGGAGGCAGGGGGGTGGAGACAAGACAGGCAACAAATAAATCAACAGCTAATTTCCATTTTCAGAAGCAGCTGGGGACTCACTTTATGGGAGCTTTAAAAAAAATAGCTAGGAAGATGATGATTTCACCAGGATCTGATCCCCAGCTGGTGTCTGCAGCAACAAAGCATGCCTCCACCACAGTCACTTTCATTTTCTCCCTTTTTGTCTATTCAGCTCAACTTCGGTCCAGCAGAAATGGAGATGTTGCCTACTGGCCCTGACACATTCTCTTGTTTTTAAACCCTACCGCAATCTTTATTATATCCAAAGAACTGCCTGTTGTTATCAGCGATCCATTTAGATTGCGAGTCCCTCAGAGCAGGGACTGTCCTAATGTGTGTCAAAAACACCTAGCGGGTGCGACTGCAAATCAATAACAACAACAACAATAATAAATGTTCTCCTAATACATAGAAACAACTGAGCCCCTCATTCTGTTTAGTAACATGTTATACTTGGTTGAGAACAGCTGATTGGCACTGGCTTTCCCCTGTGTGAACTACGAGGAAAGAAATAGATCTGTTATCACCAGGCCAGTATTTGACTAACCTGGCTGTTTGTTTTTTTATGGATTTGCCAGTTGCCAGAAAAATAATTTAATCTGCTGGGTTCTTTTTTACGTGGACCTAAAGATTTGCATTGTCATCACAATACACTGGGATATCTAATGTTAAAAGTTTCTTTGTCCAGCTAAAGATGCTGCAGTATTCCAACTTCTGCAGTGTACGCGAGAACAGATCAAAACTGTTGAAAATACAGCAGCTGTCTGCCCACCAACACCGCAAGTGCAGTGCGCACGTGTGTATGAGAGAAGGTTTAAGTCACGCAAGAATGAGGAGACGTGCGAGGTATATTAAATCATGGAAGATCAGGGCAATGCTGCAAGTGATCCTACTGCAGCCCCCCGGCAACAAAAAGCTCACATCAGAAACTGCACGGTTAACGACAACTGGCTAAGCAAAACAGACTAAAAAGACTGGCTGGCAAAATGTGTTGATAAAACTAACTCCATTTGTTATCAATGATGTTATCAACCTTATCTATATGTGTTCTCTCTCTGGATACTACAAATGGCTGTTGAAGGGATTGCAGGGTTGCCTTGTGGTTGGGGGTTGGTGTTTCAGCAGGCTAGCCTTGGAGGGATGTTTGCATTTCAAAGGTTGTAACCCCAAGTAGGGTTTTATTGCTTTTCATTGGAGTCTTAATTTGTAGGGTAATGCTTCTGTTGGCAGTAACAAGGGCTGAGTTTAGATAGCTAGAGGTATCTCTTAAGACCACAAACATCACTGGCTTGACTCCCCCTCGGAAATTCTAGGTCATGAAATACCTTCCTCGGATGCCTTTAATATGCAATATTTCCCTACCTGCCAGACCTGAGTCTGTGTATGAAACAAAGGAAACCTTTCTAGAGAAAAAAAGAGAACACAGCATCAACTTGGGAAAACACAGCATTTACAGATGAATGATAAGTAAAAGATTCCCCCACAGTAACTCTGGCAGTAGTCCATTAACTTGGCTCCACACCTGACACTGTGACCATCCAATAGACAAATGCTCCTTTACCACGTCACTTCTCTCCCTTTCCCATCTGCTACGCCCCACTCACAGTTTGAAGAAACCAGTACACCCATAAAGTACCTTTGAGCAGAGCCCTTGTCCCTGGGCATGCCCTCCTTACCACAAAGTATAGGTCCCTTTTCCTCTTTCTTGTCTCATGTCAGATCCACTACCCAACCAATTCTGAGTCTGTGTACAGTTATAGTGATTCCCAAACTGCCACTGGATGAATTCTGGGTAGAAAGTAAAGCAAATAAAGTTCTCTCTGTAGCTATAATTCCCACTGTTCACCAACAGATGGGGCAGAGAGCACCTTCCCACATGGAGCTTATGTCCATCTGGAGTTCTGGGTAAATATTCACCTTGTTTCTCTAATATCCTGTGACCCACACAACTACACCTACACTGCAACTAGCTTTTATACATATGAGGCAGTTCTGGGATTGTTCTTCCCCCTGTTCGCCAGCAACAGATGGGAGCGAATTGCTCCTTATCCTCTAGAACTTCAGGTCAAGGGGCTTACAGCAAGTTATATAGATGCACCAGCCTCTACTCCTGCTGCTCTGCACTCTTACAACCTTGCCTTGGGCTTTTCTGACCCTTCAGATATTCTAATCTCCCTGGACTTCAGTGAAGCTATACTGATTTACACCAGCCGTGGATCTGGCCTTCTGTTCTGTTGGTATGTTCTACTCCTCTTTTTATGCTTAATTCCTGCTGTTCACCTCATTCCAGAACAATCATCACAACCTTTTACAGATCCTTAGTTCTCTTCCTCTGTTGTTCTAGCATTCCCCTGTTCAGATCTCTTCTGAAACTGCTGGCCATTTTGGGCTTTCGATTATTCTTACACACGGCGACAGCAACTTCTATTACTTTCTGTGAAGCTGGATTGCAGAATATTATGCTCCTGATTTATCTTTTTAATTAAAAATAAAATGCCTGGTTAATCAGTAGTACTGCTGTAGTTGCGCAGTACTGACAAATTCAGGTCATTTCATGTGTCATGCTTCTCCCTGTACTTTTATTCAGGTGGAATCTCTCAAGCATCAAGTCATTTTACTATGTATGTGACTGCACTCTGGTTCCCATGCCCTTGTATAAATGTGAGTAACAACCATGCAGCTGAATTATTTAATCACTAGGGGGAAAAAACATTAAGGAATAATATGTGGAAGAAGACTGATTGTAATAGTACAGGGATATACTTTGTTGCCTTAGCTTTACTTGGAGATGAAATTAGACTTGTGAGAAAGAAATTCAGAAATGTTCTTACTCATCTACCTATCTATGTACGTGTATGTGTTCGTGCACAAGTGTTCAGATATGTTGAATCGCCTTTTCACTCATACACACCAAGTTATATGCTCCTTGCATTTTTACCTCTATTTTCTTTTTTTAACCGGTTTTGTTTCTTTGTTTAATAGATGTCAGCCTTTGCATTTCTCTCCTTTTTGCTTCCCTCCCACCCACCATTTTGTTTTCAGTTTTGTTTGGGTTTTCTACAGCATGTCACAAGATAGACAGAAGAACAAAAGGCCCAGAGCTTTCTGGGGAATTTTAGAAAAGCCATCAAAGCCTTCTGAAGTCATCCTGTGGCTCCTGAGTCTAAAGAGGGAAATTTCCATTTCTGTGTCAGCCAGTAAAGATCTGCACATGGTTCATATGGAAAGATGCATGTTTGTTTTATGAACGAGATCTTTGTCGAATTGATATCAATGGCAAACCTCCCAGTCGTTTCAGTGGGACCAGGATTTGGTCTTAGTTGGTTATATAATGAATGTTTTGAGTTTGTTTCTGTATTCTGGTCATCAATACATCCATCTCACACACTTCTCAGAACTCAAGCACCTCCTATTATTTAATGGAGACCTTCAGCCTGATAGAGCCACAAAAATTCCCTCTGAGGCAAATAAAGGACTTCTGGATTTTGCATACTCTCCAGGGCCACCCAGATCATTTTGTAGGTTGCTCAGAAGAAAGGAAATCTGTGCTTATTTTAGGGGATATAGAGTTTGTTTGTTTTTCAACTCTGGCCCAAACTGTCTTTTTGTTCTGTGTTTGAACAGTGCCTAGCACAAAGGGGTTCTGGGCCATCATGACTTGAGAACCTCGTTAGTGCCACAGTACTAATAAATAAATAATATCCCCCTCAAATCTCCTTTCATACAGAGTCCCAGCCTAATCCAAAGTGTGAAGAACCAAATAGAGGGAGTCCTTGACAGCCAAACTCCCAAGGAGCTAGGGGAAGATTGGAGCAGGGGTTAGAGCAGTCAAAGAGGCACAGCCCTTCATGTGAGGAGACAGCGGATTTGTCAATTGTGGGAGCGAGCTACACAGACTAGTCGGGGGGGGGGGGGGGGCAAACCCTTTCAAACCTCTATGAAAGGAACCTTGCAGATATTTCCTCCCTCATCATCCCTTCCTGAAGATTTCTGCCCACTTCAACAGCGGTATTAGGTAGAGCTTCTAAGGATATGTCCGCACTGCAAAAAAGAAAAACCATGGCACCAAGTCTCAGAGCATGGGGCAGCTGATTCAGGCTCAGGGGGCTTGTCCTGGGGGGCTATAAAATTGCAGTGTAGATGTCAGGCTGGAGTCTGGACTCTGAGAACCAATGCCACAGGTTTTTCATCACAATGTCGACATACCCTAAGGGTTAAACAATGACTAATGGATTTCATGCAATAGAGTATTATTTACTTAGTTATCCATCTTTAGCTGAGTTCCCATGGAGGAGGAAGCATGACCTATAGCATGACCATCACCATAGATCAATTGAGGATAATCTTTCTAATCCTTTTGTTGTTGTTATTAATTCCCCTCCACAATCTTCAGTAATAATCATCTTTGCAATTTATTCAGTAGGCAAGGCAGCAAGATTTACACAGAGTTCTACATTTATTGAGTTTGAAGATAAAGTAATAGCAAAGCTCTCCTCATTTTTAAGAGTAATACATTTTCTTAATGTACCATCTTGTACTATGCACATTTAGAAATGGAACAAATAAGTTGGGAACAAGATAGGATTTTTTTTTCTTTTCTTGTAAAAGTCTGTTAAGGTTTTGCTGAGTACAGAGAGTTGTTTGCCTCGCCCACTTCTGAGGTCTTTAAAACTTCCATCAGGGTCTCTTCTTTCTTATGTGGGTAGCAAAGTAAAATCAGGATCATGAGGAAACAGACACGAAGAGAACTAATTTCTAGAAGTTGTTGGACATTTTTTGCAAAACTTTTTTTTGTTTGGAATATGATTAATCAAAACCAAAACTTTTTATGGGAAAAAGGTCGGTTTTGATTACTTTTTTTTAACTTGTTCTTTTTAAACAACCTTTGAAATGATAAATTATGGAATACCAGACAAGCTGTTCAGCATAGTAAGGAGTTTATATGATAGAAGTAAATATGCAGTATTATCACCTACAGGCATGAGCGAGTGGTTCTGTATTGTGACTAGAGTTAGGGAAGGGAGTGTGCTATTACCAATCCTCTGTGCATTGGCAATAGACTGGGTGATGAAAGGGGCAACAAAAGGCATAATGGACAATGTGAAATGGGTTAACAGAAACCACTTACACAACCTTGACTTTGCCGATGACATTGCTTTACTAAGTATGATGTGGAACGGAAGGATAGCCCTTACCTCAGAGGTAGAACAAGAAACACTAAAAATGGATTGAAAGTAAATTCAGAGAAAACCAAGATTATGAAGGTAGGAAACTGAACTACAAATGCAAATGTTTGTGAATGGAAAGGAAATCAAACAGGTAGAAGAGTTCTGCTATCTGGAATGTGTGATGACATTTGAAGGTGGCTAGGATAAAGATATTCATACGAGATTTAGAAAAGTCTCCTGACTTTCGTGACCAACTCTCACCTGGTCTCTCTTTTCCTAATCCCTTTCAGTGGCTTCCCTAATTCTTTATAGTCCCAAGTGCTGCTCTGTCCTCTCAATTGGCCAAACTAGGAACTTCTGTTCTGGCTCAGGGGAGCCAGACCTCCTGTATTCACAGGAGCCAGCCATCCTCTGACAAGCCAGTAAAGTCTGCTTGTATCTCTCTCTTTATGTTCTTGCTATGTTTTCTCCCCTGTTTTTTTCTTTATTTAAAGTATTGTATATTATTTTAATTTGAGATAAATGACCTGTAAGAAAGGGTGTCCCCAAACAATCTAACTCTTCATTGAGTGGGAGACTGGAATGCAGTGAGAAGAGGAAAACTCCATGGGTCCCATGCAAAGTCACCTATGAATGCTTCCATCAGAGATGTTGGTGGAGAAGTTGCCTCAGCCCATAGAAGCAATAAAGGGTATGGCTCCAAATCCAGGAAGATCTCAGTGGATCCTCTGGGATATTCATGGAAATGAATATTTTCTTTTGCACTGACTCAGAGACCCCCCAGCTGCCCTACTATACCTCCTGAAATGGAGCTTCACTGCCAGATTCTTCAGCTCATGGATACCCTTGGATCTGCCTTTCAAGGGTCAGGCTGCATTAGCTTTTCTGCAGATTCTCCATGGGGATGATGGGAGGATGATATTCAGGCCATCTCAATTCCAAACCTGGATTAGCCCCTCCCCACCTATGGAGCCTCAGGTTTGCAGAGGATCCTCGTGGGGTCTGGAGATAGGGGAGAACAGTGCCAGCAAGCGGACAACCCCTGTGGCTTCCACAGTGGCACAGGAAAACCTGTAAAAGGAAGATCAAATTTGCATGCAGACCCAGGAGACACAATCTGACTTGGCCCTATTTAATCTCCATATCTTCAATTCCCTTTATTCCCAATTCCACCCACATTTGATGCTACTGTTTGTCCTATCTACCACGCCTCTTATACACGACATGCAGCCAGATTCCCACCCACCAATAAAATGTGCTGTGCAATTTTAATTAATTCTAAATATTCATAAATTCTAGAGGTTCACAACACTGAAACCCATTTTTCCTCCACCAAAAATGAACAAAATCAAATCCCTACTCTCGTCACAGATGCTATACCTCAGAAAAGAAGTGACAGAGACTTGACCTCCACTATGGCCCTGACTAGTACCAATCCAAACCCAATACAGTTTTTTTTAAATTTAAGAAATAATGAAATCTGTCAAGAATACTGCCAAAAATATAATCCCACTGAAACCCCACAGTACCTAAGCCCAAACTCTCATCCTCAGGATGATAGAATATTTTCCACACAAAGCTAGTATTGTACTGCATACTTCCAATTAATATTATTTCCTTCTTGAACAACACATTCAATAGTTACATTGGGATAGTCAGGTAATTTGCTTGTAAATCCATGTAATTTGCCTCTCACCAATTATGTGCATAGCAACTCTATCAATCAACCGGGTTTACTTGCTATGCAATGGATGGTACAACCTGCACTCACAGTGATCAGTATTAAACATTAGCATTCAAATAGTTCCGGTGACAATGAGTTCTTATGCACAGACAGCCAAATGAAGAGCAATTTAGCAAAGAAACTAAAATTGCATTACATTAGGGTAGGAGGTAGAAATCAGCCCAGCGGGAGTTTATGTCATCTGGGACATAACTTTTTACAAAAGGACAATTGACACTATTTATTTATATTTTAGCTTCACTACAAGCCACAATTTTTGACTCCGACTCAGGAAAACTCCCATCAGTGTGATAGGGAATTTTATAGGACTAAAGAATTTGGCCTTATGACCCAAAATTAGTGAAACAAGTTGTTTGCAGTGTTGTTGCAGCCGTGCTGTTCCCAGGATATTAGCGAGACAAGACGGGTGAGGTAATATCTTTTATTGGAGCAACTTCTGTTAGTGAAAGAGACAAGCTTCAGAGCTTATGCAAAGCTGAAGAAGAGACCTGAAGAGATCTGTGAGAGCTTGTCAGAACCGACAGAAGTTGGTCCAATAAAACATATTAACCATCCACCTTGTCTCTCCAAATCACTTCAGCACATAAGGAAGTGCTTTACTAAATCAGGGCCTATATGACTAGGCATATGTGCAGATTGAAACAATGAATCAAAGATTAAAAATGTAATAGAAGCTGGACAAAACAGGCTTTTTCAGTAGGCAAAATAGAATATAAACATACTCCCAGGTCACACTTCCAGTAAGAGTCTGAAAAAAACAGTCATGTTTCAGTATGTGGCTTGGATGTCAAAAAATCAGGGTTATGACAAACCAACAGGGAAAGCATTTTCCAGTACTGAAGACCCACCTCTAAAAATAACTTCTCCCTTGAGTTCAGCAAAATTCCACTGATTTACACCAGCTGAGGATCTAGGTCACATTGTTTTGTGACAAATGCTCTACATAGATTTATACCTGACAAGATACATAATGAAAAGAAGAAAAGAAATCATTGCTCTAAACAAACTAAAATATATTCCAAGTGTAATTTACAATGGAAACATTTATTACAATGACAGTAAATCACACTGTTCTATTTCACTAAACTCCACAGTTCTGTAGAGTATAAATCAAACATTGCTCCATTTGATTATTTAAGAAAAGCAGTTATTTTATAGAAAGGAGTAGATGGCAATAAAATAAAGTCTTAAAATCTAAAACAAGGACATGAATCCTAAGGGCCATTTATGAATTATTTATTGCAATCTGAAATATTTTCAAATAAAACGCTCTAGTTTACCATTACATTTCAACTCAGAGTGCTGCTGTTTCAACTGCAGCACGGCATACATCTGACTGTCTCAATCAGATGGATTCCTCTGAAAAGCCAATTCTAGAAAAAAAAATACACCAACGGACCTAGAGATTCATTCTGGACTCACACGGATATAAGCCGCCAATCCAGTATACCGCTTCGCCACATGCTTAGCTTTAAGCACATGAATAGTCCCATTGACTTCACATACTCCAATGCCTTATTGGAACTGGATCTAATGCCTAGGTTGAGAATTTAATCTCGACCCATAGCAATGAGCAACACATAACGGTGCTGCCTTGGGTCACAACTGTGAAGTCACAATTCGATCCCTAGCTCCTGTCTTGCTCTCGGGACAGCTGGGAGGAATAAGGTACTGTCTGGCACAGATTACTTCCCTCAAACTGTTTGGCTGTCACTCAAGACTGTACCCATTTCCTGCCTGAGTCCATTCTCTCTCTGCTCACCTGCTTGGGAAGGGGGGTAGCAGCCCACTGATGGCTGGTTCCCCCTACTACCTTGCTACCGGCAATGCAGGTATCTGGTGTAGGGCAGTAAGGGGATGCCTTGCCTCGTTACTTGCTAAATAGGCAGACAGCAAGTCAAGATTTTGCCCAAAATTAGGAATAGCTCATTGATATCAGTGGAGTTACTCTGTTGTTACAAAAGATCAAAATCAGACGTATGGTGCTCTATGGAATTTGTAATATGCAAGATGAGATATAGTCATTTCTTAATGATATCTCCAGCATTTCCTGCCCTAGGCTACTTTCACAGCATTTATCAGCAACTCACATGTGACATAAAGCATTCAAAGATTTCACTACTCCAATAGATTGCACAGACGGCCAACATTTCTGAGTCCAGAATTCCAATAAAAGTTTTCAGCAAAAGTTGAAATTTTGAAGAGACAAAAAGAAAAAAAAAAGATGCATATAAATTCCAAAATTCTGAGCAAATGTTCATTGAAATTTGAATGGCAAGACAGAAAAGTAAAACATATTTCTTAATTTTTCACAAATTTCCCACTCTGTTTTGACCAGCTCTACTAGGCAGGTAAAGAAAATCAGATTTTGCAGCTTGTAACTGATCACTTTTAATATTTAATTTATATATGTAACGTATATTTTGCATTATACAGGAATCACACACATTTAACCACATCTTCACATCTTATAGACTAGAGGGTGTTTCCCTTCTTTACTGTAAAACACACACTATCTCTGTATTCTAGGGAGTACATCAAATTCTAGAAAGAAGAAATAACCTAATGACTGAACAGTTATCTTGTCTGGCTTTTTTTTTTCTGTTAAGAAATTACAGTGTGATAAGTTATACAGGTTCCAATCTGCTTTTTGGGAAGAAACCTCAAAGCTTTAATGAACTGGCTTGTACTTAATTTTCATTAAATGATTGTAATTTTAGGTAAATAACTTGGTAGTGAGAATGTGCCAATCACAGAACATCTACTTTGGATAATGTTTTTAAGGAAAATTGCCCAGTTCACGCTGATTATTATTATTTTTTTTAAATGTGCAGTTTGTTTACATTTTTATGTCAGATGATATGTACAACCACAACATATCTGGTTTTCTGAGGCTATGTCTACACTGTTCTGCAGTTCGAACTATGTGGGTATGAACAGTGGTGCATTGTAACTCCCCAGTGTGGATGCTGTGGGTGTGAACTAAAAGATTCCTGCTTTGCATTAATGCAGTCCTGAAAAGACGACTATGTCAACTCAAACTAGGAATCTTTTAGCTCACACCCACAACATCTACATAGTGGAGTTACAGTGCCGCACTTTGGGGCAAACTGCTATATGCACCCTCAAAATTTGAACTGCAGGGCAGTGCAGACAGGCCTCAGTTACCATCTTCGAATGAAGCCAGAGCAGAGCAATGCATACATCTTTGGCGTGATTAGTAGAGACGTTGGGCCAGATACTCTGCTGGTGAAAATCAGCAGACATTGAAGCCAATGAAGTGCCAGCAGTTTACACCGGCCAGGTGACCCATTATTATTTAATATTCAAATTACAATTGAGCCCAAAGGCTCCAAACACGATCTGAGTTTCATTGTGCTAAGTATAGTACCACAGACATAAAAACATGGTTCCTGCTGTGTAAAGCTTGTAGTGTAAGAAGCCACTTGATATTCTAAAGGTAGGGGGAGAGATATGCACTCAGATACATGCAGCTTTTATACAAATGCATGCATTTTCCATTATTTTATTATTATAAATGTAAGTACCAGTATCCACACTTGTTCCTCCATCTACTATTATTAGTTGGCTGATTTATTATGGATAATGTAGCAGAAGTGGTTCTTCAGAAGATTTGAGGGAGAGCAGGGAAGGGGCCTACAGATCAATTGTAAGAGGGAGCATGGATAACATTGAAATCAGCATGTTTGCCTTCCATTTATATCCCCCAAACAGTGGCATAGTCTCATATACTAGCTACCTGGACATGCCATACAGGAGTAGTCTTATATCAAGAAGAGGTACTTCTGACAGTAGTATCACAGAGCAAGCAAACTAACATGCCAAACACGGCAGCCCAAAGCATTCCCGAAGATCACTACTTTAGAGGATGGTATTCCTAGGAATAGCATCAATCCTTCCCAAAGGCTTTGGCAGATAGCAAAATACTCACTGCCTACCCAAACCTTTCAGAACCTTAGAAAGAATGGGTCAGATTGTGCTCACTGATACACCTGAACAATAGCTGATGATTGCTATGGTAGCTCTGGGCGGGGGAAGAATTTATCTATTTCTGGGAAGAATTTGATCCAATATGTTTTTAGATTAATAAACAGATGCAAAAATACAAATGCCAGTCAAGGTCACTGTCAGTGAATTAAATTACATATATAGAAACAATAGTTATTTACCTGGAAAATATGGCTTGCAATGGTGTAACTCAAATAAATAAATTTACTCACAGGAGCAGATACTAAATGACAAGAGACAAAACAAACTACAGGACAGATACTTAGCTGTAGTAAATTGGCATAACTCTATTGACATCAACGGATCTGGGTGGATTTATGCCATCTGAGAGTCTGGCTCAACTTGCTTGAAATTGGCAGTTCTAGATTTCCAATTCTTCCGAAAAAGGAAGACCCATCCCTTTTTAAAATGGCTCTGAAACGCATAGAAACGACTTATCAACTCCGGTGAAAAGATACTAAAATAGATCCTTGAAAGCTAGAGTATAATGAGCTGAATGGCCTTGTGAAAGTTATTGCCAAGAAATATCTGATTTAGAAGAGGCAAATACGCGCTCAGAATTCAGAAGCTTCTTGTTGATTCATGACTTGGATAAAAAATATTTTATCAAGCTCAAGAATTTGGCAGTTCTGACATAAAGGTCACTCAAGCACAATATAGGCAGCAAATCAAATAACAAAAATGTATAAATTATTTAAAAAAGAACAATTTTATCCATCATTTCCCAGCATCTTTGAATTACAGCTGCAAATGCTCATTCTGTGATGTTTAAACAATATTTTCACCCACTTGTGACACCAAAATGAGCTGTCACTCACAGTAAATTGCACAGATCTGCATAACAGGGAAGAGTCCTCCTTTCTCACTAGCTTTGATCAAAAGTAAAAGAGTTAACAATGTTGACATTTAAAATATTATCACATGACCCAGGACACCTCACTAAACTGAATGGGGCAATTCACAGCTCCCAAAACTATCGTCATTACAAAACACCACTTATCTACTTATTTCTGCTTGCAGTCCCTTAAAGATTTTGTACCCAAATAATGGGCATTTTAGAAATCATTGCAGACAGATGACACTGTACCATTGCCAACAGAGTGAAGTATTATTGAGAGTTTCCCATCATCATCATCATCTTCTTCTTCTTCTCGTTTTGTCTCTGGCGCGTAGGGCAGTGACAAAGCTCCTCCACTCCTGTCTGTTTCTGGTAAGTCTTTCAATGGTTCCCCAGCTGTGCCCCAGGTTTTTCAGCTCGACTTCCACAGCTCTTCACCATGTTGTTTTCGGGCAGCCACATTTTTGCTTTCCATCAGGTGTCCATCTGATTGCTACTCTGGTGACGGAATCAGTTTCCATCCGAAGCACATGGCCAATTCATCTCCAACGCGTCCTGGCATAGATGGGGCTCATATCCTCTTGGCTGCACTGTGTCAATAGATCTTGGTTTGAGATTGTTCTGGGCCAAAAGATATGGAGGATTTTTCTGAGGCAGGTTGTATGGAATGAAGACAGTTTGGACCTGTCATACTTTCTCAGTCCCAACCATTCTGCACGATAAAGTAATGTTGAAAGTACACAGCTCTGATAAATCTTGAGTTTGGTTTTGGTGTTGTCTTTTGATGATTTCCAGACTGTATTTAAGCTCCTGAAGGTGTTCCTGACTTTATTGATTTTGTTCTGGATGTCCTGGCTTGTTCCACCATCCCGGCTGATGATGCTACCCAAGTATATGAATGTTTCTACATTGGTGAGAACATAGTCCTCTATCCATACTGGTGATGGTGAGGCAATATTAAAGGTCATGACATCTGTCTTATTGTGACTGATTTTCAGTTCAATCTGCTGGCTGAATGCGTTGAGTCGAGTTGTTTTTTCTTGTATATGGTGTTGGGTATATGATAGGAGAGCGACAGCATCTGCGAAGTCTAGATCTTCAAGGAATGAAAAGGGTGTCCATTTAATGCCTCTTAGCATGTCTTCTGCTGTACGCTGCATTATCCAGTCAATGGCAATGTGGAAGCAGATTGCAGACATGACATACTGCTAACATACTCCTGTTTTGACTTCAAAACTGAACTCACTGTGATCAACACTGCATGTAAAGTTGAAATAAAACAACTATATATCTGCTCGATGGGTCATCAATAGTTTAGGGACAGCTCAATAATTCCAATGGGCTGTTTTTATTATTATTAAGCAGCTGTTTCTCTCCTTGCTGCTATCTAGATCACTCATCTTCATTTTCAGTCTGCAGAGTTATCAAAAAGATTTATAAAAATAAAGTAAGGAACATACTGACATGATGGAAAGAGACAAGAGAATAGATCTAAATGTATACATGTGATAAAATAAAAACAAATGCATGGTTATTTCTGATACGGTGTATTTTGATTTTAAATAACAAGAAAATATGTGACAGTTGATTGCATTGTGACCATCCAAAACCTCCACTCAGCATAGAGAGGAGGCGGATGGGTCTTGACACTGCTTTTCACACCACTTTGGGGGACTGGGCCTGAGGTGCCTCAAGGTGCTCTCTGCTATGTGTCAGTGTGTGTCACCTCAGAGCAGACCCATTCAGTCAAACCACCGGGAGCAAAGTTTTGTTCTGTAAGGAATCATAGACCAGGATGACAGTCCAGCAGCCTCCTCTTTGCTTGCCTCGTGCTCCCAGCTTCAGTGCTAAAATGTCCGGCTGCAAGGGCAGAGGGTACTTCCTGGCAGGAACCAGTTCTCCCAACTTGCAGCAGATTGGACCCCACGATGTGTTGTTCCCACTGCTGCTGCGGAAGCACGTTGGACCACTTTGGGCTACACAGAAAGCAGAAAAATAGGGCAATGATGGGTTCCAATTGACCTTATGTGAATCCTGGGATATTAGAAATGCCCGTTTCTATTGGCTAATTCAAAGCTGAGTCTGTGGTAGGTTTTAACCCCCAATGCGTGCAGTCAGTGGGTGAGGAGAAGGCTCTCCGAGAGAGCAATCAAAGCCTAAAGCGGACACTGATGTGGAGACACAGTCAATTTCTGAATACCAAATAAATGATTAACCAGTTTTGGGCTGTCCTGGCACTTGCAAAAATTCTCCTCCAGTCAAGACCGAACCTAATGAAAAAACAGCCACCAGTAAAGCCAGGCCCCTTGGAATCACCAGCTTTCTGGCTATCTACGAACCCATATCAACCCTATCTACTAATGGCAGCAGAATTAGATCCCTTTGGCCATTCCCCCTCACCTACAATCTTCCATGACCACATCTGTGCTCTGAACATCAGAGACTGTCTCTCTCCTTCACCATGGGCCCATTCCAAAGTCCACTGAAGTCCATGTAAGACCGCTGATTGACTTCCACGGGCTTTGGATCAGGCCCATCTCCTGCAGAGCTGCTTATTTCTGTAATCCGGTTTCTGAAAGAGAATTCCAAAATACCATACGACTCATTGTGATTTCCCCTTGTTTTCCCCCAGAGTACAGATGTCCTCTCCCAGGCTAGGCCTGCATCCTAGGCCCTGAAGAGAAATCAAACTGAACAGCCTTTTATTCCATTTCCAATTTGGAAGATGAAGGGGTAAAAAATAAAACACCAACAGGTTTCCAGCCCTTGTCCCAGTTGCAGCAATGTTTGTAGCTGTTGAGGGATCTTTTCTCTCGCAGATGTTACACTGCTACTTTAGGGCATAGTGCATAATGTTTTCTTTTGTTTTGGTTAATGCTTATTATTAATGTATGTAACATGTGGCAGTGTGTTATAAATTTAATTAAATGTTAATATACACATCTGCTCAACTTTGCTTGCATACTGATACAACAGGCTGAGAGGTAAAAATGTTACCCTTCAAGTGTTTTTTTTTCCCCTCCCCAAGGAGAAAGAGAGAGAGAAAGGAGCCTGGTACACTGGACAGTGGATGGCTACAAAGATCTCTAAATTATTGACACTTGAAAAGAGTTAGATCAAAACAAATGACATGAAAGACAACAGCTAAAACATTCCCTGCTAGGCCCAGAATATGTATCTCTATTTAAAGCATAAGTGACAACCACCAAAAGAATGTGATGGGTTGCACAGTTGCTACAGCAGCATGTGGGAACAGCAGAGTGAAGCAGACCTGTGGACATGAATAGAAATACCTGCTATCTGCTGGGACCTGAGGTCATGCCCAAATTGTCAATCTGGGACAGCATTCTCAGACATGCCCACAGGTGCAGGTCATTCATGGAAGAGCTGCTAAGAGAGTAACTGCTGGAGAAGGCATGAAAAGGATAGTGTCACCAACAGCGGCAGAGGTAGCAAAACAACCAGCATAAATCCTGAGCTTTTAATCATAGGGTATTTATTAAAAAATATCCCAAAGCTGCTCAAATAAATCACCAGTTTGTTCAAACATTCAAAACAATTTAAGAAAAGAAAGTTGCATATATTTAAAATTATGGAGAGATTTTCTACATGTTCAATCTTCTTTGGGGGATACTTTGGGCTATTAGACACAAGATAGTCCTGTGAACCAGAGAACTGTAAAGACCCCGGACAGAATGGGTGGGAGTGGTTACCCTTCTGTGGCTTTGCCTATCAGTGGTTCTCAAACTGTGGGTCGGGACCTCAAAGTGGGTCAGGACCCCATTTTAATGGTGTTGCCAGGGCTGGCATTAGACTTGCTGAGGCCCAGGGTCAAAGCCCCACCCAAAGGCTTCAGTCATGGGCAGCAGCGCTCAGGCTTTGACTTCAGCCCTGGTTTGCAGGGCTTAGGCTACAGGCTCCCCGCCCAGGGCTGAAGCCCTTGGGCTTCAGCTTTGGCCCCCCTGCTTCGGGTGGTGGGACTTGGGTTTTGGCTTTGGCCCCCATGCCTGTGGTGACGGGGTTTGGGTGGGCTCAGGCTTTGGCCCTCCCTCCTGAGGTTGTGTAGTAATTTTTGTCAGAAAGGGGTCATGGTGCAATGAAGTTTGAGAACCCTGCGTTAGAGTCTCTGGAGAAAACGGGTTTTGTTCTACCACCTAACAAAACCAGGCACCCTCCTCTTAGTAGAGATAATGGGTCAGGGAGGGCTTCCACAACACATTATTTGGTACTGATTGGCAATAGCAAAGTACAAGTTGGATTAGTAGTTGCTACTGAATGATGTGTACACACTAGCTGGCTAGGTGGCTGGGCAACAATTTACACCCGGCTGAAGACCTAGCTCCATGGTGTGCATGAAAGCATACTAGCCATGTCTATATGAGTGCTATGGGAAACAGTGCTCTCTTGTTACGGGAACAGTTGTAGGAGAGGGAAGGAAGTGACTGAACTGGTGGTCTTCAGAAAGAACAGGTAATGTACAATAATTTGCACCAGAAAAAAATGGTACATGGATGATTGGAAGTCTGTGAGCATGGCTTGTGGTGCTGAAGAGGAAGGGCCTCCAATTCATGGGTTTGACAGAGGATGATGTTGGAAATACCATCTCAACTATTCCACTGCCTGATTCCTGGGAGGCAGGAAGGGATGGGGTCGGCGGTATCACTCTGATGTTGAGGCGTGGAGTTTGGTGAAGAAGTTGGAATGTCTTGAATTAATAGGATTAAAAACCATGCAATTACTAGGATTACTCAGTCTCTGCAATTTAATAGGATTTTTTCTTATCAAGCCTGAGCTTACACAATATGAGGCCCTGCATGTGTCTGTGTTTTTAATTTGTAATATTCTTACACTGGTGCCTCATGTGCCCTCACTCCAGGCAGCACCCAATCTCATATGTACAAAGTGGCTTCTTTGAAACCCTAGCTCTTAATCATTTTAATCAGATATTTCCTAGCTCCTCTGAATAAAAATGAATACATCAGTGTGGTATATGTTCATTTCAATGTCCTAAATGTAATCGATCTCTTCGTTGAACGGAATTCTCCAGGTATATATATATATACACATGAAATATGTTTACTGAAACAAATGTTCTACTGAGCCCGTAATACCATGTTCCTTCCAACATTAAAGTTTGCACTTATGATTGCTCCGTTTCTTGGCCTTAGTAATTTCCAATCCATTAAGCCGCAGTACTTTTCTCTTTTCTACAAGTATTTCACTTGAGTATTAACCTTGGTGACTGGCCACAATCTATTAAACATATATTTCGTTGTAATATATTTACCCATGCTGTCAGATACCTCTTTCTTAGAGATAGAAAGGAAACCAATGAAACTCACTTTGGCATATTTGCTGGCATTTCTACCTCTTAACCTCTCCCAAGCTACACACGGCCTTCTTCCTGTTCTTAGTCTCAGAGATGAAACTCTAGCATCAGCAGGGTTAGATTCATGTATGCAAGAGCAGACTTTGGCCCCTTATTTACACTATCTCCTATGCCAACTTGTTTGAGAAATTCCTTTTGTTTTCAATTACCATAATAATAAGCTACTTCTTGTGGGCCATAATTAGGACTGTTTTAAAGAATAAAATCTTAATGTTAAAACATTTTTTAGAAATTTAAATCTTTTTTATATAAAACGATCTTTTTAAAGTTAAATTTACATTTTACTAAATCTTTACTTTTTTTCCCATTTTATAGTCTTCATTTTATATAGGCTCCAGGCCAATGGAAGCTGCTAGAAGCGGCGCGGGCCGAGGGATGTACTGGCCGCCGCTTCCAGCAGCTCCCATTGGCCCAGAGCAGCGATCCACGGCCAGTGGGAGCCGCGATCGGCCAAACCTGCGGACGCGGCAGGTAAACAAACCAGCCCGGCCCACCAGGGGCTTTCCCTGAACAAGCGGCAGAACAAGTTTGGGAACCACTGCACTAAGAGATACATTTTTAATAAAAATACAATTTTAGCCCCCAATGCTACAAACACAAGCCTTATGTATTTGCTTAACTTTAAGCACATGAGTAATTGCACTGAAGTCAATGAGACTATTTGCCAGAATTAAGTTTGGTACCCAATTAAGTGTTTGCAGGACCAGGGCCTTAGTCTGCAATATTTCATGTTTTGCTTATAGCAGTTTTGTAAAATTCAAATGAGAAAACCCACCAAGAGTGGCATTTAAGATTATATATACAATTCAGTTTGTTATACATTTCTAATACAAAATTACAGTAGCACAAATTTGAAATTAGTTTTTACAAATTTCAACCTAATTTAAAATGATTTTTTTTAAAGTGATTTAAATCAGCTTCATTTAAAATCACTCTAGCCTGTTTGTAAGGCTTTGCCATAACCTTGAAACCCACCTGAGACATTAGTTTTATCAAGTAAGCCCCTTGTACACATTATCCTAGGTGCTCAGGGATTCCACAGGGTGCTAGATGAATTGCTAGGGAACCTAACCATCCGCTGTTAATCCTTACAGAACATTTTCTACCCAAGTGATTAGTGTAACAATGATCAGTGCTGAAGGTCTGCCTGCCTTTCCCTGCTGAGTTTGTGGGGGATGCATCATAAATTCTGCCAACTTTTCCCACAGTATTTATGCCATGTAGTCATAGGAACATACAACACTGAGCAGCTGTTTCCTGGTGCTGCATCCCTGCATAAACATGCTCTCCCCAAACCTCTCTAGCTAGGTTCTTAAGTCCTTTTCCTACCATCATAGTAGCTGAATGCCTTAAACCCTGGAGAGCCAACCCTATGGTGTTTGCATGGAGTACCTCCTGTGGTCTCATGGAACCATTACTTCACCCACCTCAATTGTGTGTTGGTTCCTTCCAAATCGTATCTCCTCTCCTTTCCTCCTCTCCGTGTGCTGTGTAACAGAGGGAAGCACCTGGGTGTTGGATTTCAACTGGCTATTTTTACTCTTTGATAAAGGGTGCATTCTCTCATAGAAAATTCTTTTCCACTTAAAAGAATGCCGCTGGTTTGGGGCGAGGCAGGACGTGGAGGAGGGGGGAAAGCACCAGCATCTCCTTAAGAGCCTATTTGACCTCAGCAATAACAACAAAACAATACTGGAAATCAAGGTTAACTTATTGGCAAGGCTGAATGGCACAGGATCAGGGTTTGTTATGACTTTAACAGAAAGGGGAAGGGATCCAAACTATATATAAACACCTATTAAAACAAAGTATGTTTGATATTTTCTTCTTTGACACATTCAGGCTCTGAACTGAAGCAGATTATGTAGGCGGATTATATAGGTTAAAAACCACAGTGTCAGGCTCTGAACATTTCTAATGATATTAACGAATCAGTGGGCGGTCCCTACCCTGAGCTCTCAGCCCAGCACCCCTGGGGTTTATCTTTGTTAAGAACCAACAAAACATAAATCTCAACCTAAACTTCACTTGTTTCTCCACAGGATAATTGAAGACTTGAGTCAGCAGTACGTGGAGAGTTGTAGACAGGCTGAACATTCCTGCTCAGAATTTAGCGGAGGCTCAGCAAAAGCCCGGATCATGCCCAGCAGCGGTGTTATAGCTGACCAGGGGTGTTCCAAGGGTTTTTTGCCTTCAGCAAAAATAGTCTGAAGGTGGTGAAATGGGCAGTGGTGGACTGGACGAAGGAGCATAGCATCCATCTTGCTCTACAAAAGCTACTTCAGTGCTATTCACTCTCACAACTTGATCCTGATCCTCATGATATTTAGGGTTTTTCTGAACATCTGAGCCCATGGAGTCATCTGATTATTTGAGAATCTTCGCATTTATTTAAAATCAAACACAAACAAAATACACCCCAAGTTTCTAGCTCGTACGATTGTGGGAGGGAAAAGCCTGACATCACAAACTCTAAAGGCTCAAAAGACAGAAAGTAATAAGAATCTGACATTTATTATTATTATTTAATCTTATGGGCTTTAGACAGATCATTTCATTTGGTGAGTGGAGGAGCGAGATTATGATTTTTGAGCACTTGCAGGTTGGCAGGACAGTACTTTTAAGTTTTACTCTTCAGTAACGCCATGGTCACTCCATGGATCTGTGTGCTCACTGGCAGGACGGGCATTCTGGAAAGCACAGCAAAAAACCCAGCTTGGAGAGCAAGTAAGTTTATCCTGAGTCTGAGACCTGACAGGGGAAAAAAAAACTCCTGCAAGGTCTTTCAAAATGTATCCACACATAGTATTCTGACTGTCTGTCACCATGCCTTAAGGTGCA
This sequence comes from Trachemys scripta elegans, assembly GCF_013100865.1. Classification (NCBI taxonomy): domain Eukaryota; kingdom Metazoa; phylum Chordata; order Testudines; family Emydidae; genus Trachemys; species Trachemys scripta. The sequence goes on along the minus strand of NC_048306.1, from coordinate 7,795,310 downwards.
GCTTGTTTTCCTTTACGAGTACCTTAGTAACCACAGAAGGAATGCATGAGTCCCTGGAATGCAGAGCAAAAGATGTCTCCTGGAGGAAATTTGAACCTCAAGGATCAGCATTTCTGACTGAGCAGATCCTTGCCTTAGTGTGCAAGAAGCACACAGAGAGAGAATAAACTAATAAAGGAACCCCTGACTTGGGCTTCCTGCCGCTTTAAAACTTTTGCCATAAACTTCAAATCAGCAAAATGGCTGATTACCTTGACTCAGTTGGTATGATTGGGAGCAGCTAAGCATTATGTTCAGCATACTTGGCAGGGGCTTACAGGTAACTTCTGCTAGCCACAGGCACTGTCACACCTCTTCAGGATCAAGTCCTTCCTCCTTGCCTTGCTCTGCCTTAGTAAGTGAAAATACAAACATGTTTGCGTGGTAGACCAGATTGTGAGTATGAGGTAGGAAAGGCTGACAGCATCTTGGGTAGGATATCCTGCCCCCACAGTCAACTCATTTCCCAAAATCATTTCCTATTTTCGTGATAAAACAAGGACTCTGTCAAGAAAAAAATAAAATCTCAGCCAACGTTATAAATAATGAAGCATTGCATTCAAGTGGTGCCGCACACGAGGGTGGCATGAAGAACACATTCAGCCTTGTTTACAAGAGAAGGAGGTAGGCAAAGAAATATCACCTTGTTATAGCTGCACAATGTTTCTCTGTATTTGCCCCTGAAAGTTTTTATTTCCGCAATGCGCATTTCAATGTGCTCCTAAAATACAATTGCGGCAATAGATAAATCCATCCTGCAGATGTGTGCTTACTTGGAAAAAAAAGTCTAACGTACTATTGGCACTTTAAAATTTTCCCTTTTGATGTATATTAGATTATATTATATCACTATAAATAATGGCATCCTAAAATTCAGTTATTGTTCTTCTCATGTGTATCTGATTGAAAACCCTAACTTGAAAATTGAGTTTTCCGGATTATTTGTAAGTAGATCCAAAGCAAATCAGCACTGCTTCATGCTTTTTGCCGACCGATAAATTGAATCGACTTGAGCAGAAACACATTAAAATGTAACATGAGAAGAATATTGGAAAAGAGTGGCATGATAATTACCACAGACACATTATATGGACCCTGCTATTAGTTTTTTATGTCACAGGCAAAACTGAGAGGGAAGTTCATTAGAGAAAATGCAGACTTATTTTTAGATATTACAATAATTTTGTACTTATCTAGAGCATGGCAAAGTTACATAAATTGTATGCATTTGAGACTTACTGTTTAGATGGTTAAAGCCCAGGGACGGGCAACAGAAATAGACTGGTTCCTAGTAGTTAGGAGAATAAAAATTTCACTTTAGCACTTGAGCTTCATACCTTAAAAGTTTCCAAATTTGCACTAATTAGATGTTTTCATCTCGCTATGGAGTCAATGGAAAGGTTCCATAGTCTTTGGATCAGAGCTTATCTGCAGTATGTCGTATACTTCTAGGAATGTATATGGAATACTGCAAAGACAAAGGTAACAATATTTACTAGAGCTGGTAGAATAGCAGGAAAAAAGTTTGTAACTATATCCTTCAAAAATTTAATCAAATAATAGATTTGATGAGTAGTAGAAAAAAAATCAGTGAAATTAATCAAATAGCTTATTCACTATACAGTATCTAACGGCAGTATGTCAAGTTATCTAAGGCAACTGAGAAATATTTTTTTTAATATAAATTCTGTAGCTAGCTTGCCCAGAACATCGAAAATTAGTCGTCAGGAATATTTTTTCCTTAATGAAACATCAAGTAAAATGCTGTTGACTGGATTAAAACTTTTGGAAAACTTTGAAGATCTCCATCTATAAAAGATTTGGAAATCCGTTATATTGGGAAATTACTGTTCTGAAAATGATAGCTGTGAAAATATCATAGCACCATCTAATACAGATTAATTGACAAACAGATGCATCTTTCTACAGGTAACCATTTATTTTTAGGCATGTGAAAAGCATATGAAAACTGGAGGTGCAGAAAGCTGTCTGCCAGAAATTCAGTCTTGTGTAGTCTTTGGGAAAATGTGCACACCCACTGCTATTCACCTGCTAGGCTCAAGATGAAAAACATTTTTTTATGCTTTGATCTGTTTTAGAGCATGCATTGAAAGACAGAATGTGTAACTTTAGAACACTAAAACAAGAATACAAGTCCACCTTCCAGGAACTCACCCCATCATCAGGTCATGACCTGAACACTGCTGCCAATACTGGACTCTGGCAGTCGAATACAATAGTATGAATGATAGCACTGGTGCTTCTACCAAGTAGTCTGCTGGAAGCCACTTTAAGATGTTTTGTGGCTGCAGAGTTCAAGGAGCTGGAAAGATCAGCAGGAATGTGGAAGCAAATTCAACTTCTCTCTCAACTGGCCCGCAAACCAACCAATAAATTGTATGCTGGAATTTTGGGTGGTACTGGCCAATGATAAGCCAAATACAGAAAAATTACAGTTATTGACCAGAAAGAGATAAACAGGCCACCCTGACACATCTCCAACAAGCTTTCTATAGAAAGCCGCTTTGAATTTAGTAAGGATGAAACCAATAGAGTTTGGCAGCAATTTAATAGCTTTTACTCTAAAAATGTACATTATTTAATTGAGAATCACCTCCTTTCCACAGGTTTTCGAGCCATCCTATGACATTCTGTTGTAGAGATTTCCAGGGAGATGTTTAGAAGTGCAGAGAGTTGGCCTAATTCTGCCTACATTGAAGTCAATTGTAAAACTCCAGTTGACGTCAATGAAAGCAAGGTTTGGTTATCACTGAGCATTTTCCCAAATCGAACACAGTTTTATACTGTGGTCATTAGGATGGTACAAAAAGACCTGCAGAAAGATTAATAGGCTCTTCACTAAATTATATAAGATCAAAGGCTAGTGCATTGGCTAATGTAAATCTAACCTGTCTCTATTTATATACGGGAGAGATTACAGAAGACTGGAAAAGGGCAAATATAGTGCTCATATAGTGCCCATCTATAAAAAGAGAATTAAAAACAACCCAGGAAACTACAGACCAGTTAGTTTAACTTCTGTGCCAGGGAAGATAATAGAGCAAGTAATTAAGGAAATCATCGCAAACACTTGGAAGGTGGTAAGGTGATAGCGAATAGCCAGCATGGATTTGTGAAGAACAAATCATCAAACCAATCTGATAGCTTTCTTTGATGGGCTAACGAGTCTTGTGGATAAGGGTGAAGCTGTGGATGTGGTATACCTAGACTTTAGTAAGGCATTTGATACGGTCTCGCATTATATTCTTATCGATAAACTAGGCAAATACAGTTTAGATAAGGTGGGTGCATAACTGGCTGGATAACCATACTCAGAGAGTTGTTATTAATGGTTCCCAATCCTGCTGGAAAGGTTTAACAAGTGGGGTTCCGCAGGGGCCTGTTTTGGGATCGGCTCTGTTCAATATCTTCATTAATGACTTAGATATTGGCATAGAAAGTATGCTTATTAAGTTTGCAGATGATAAACTGGGAGGGATTGCAACCACTTTGGAGGACAGGGTCATAATTTAAAATGATCTGGACAAATTAGAGAAATGGTCTGAGTTAAACAGGATGAAGTTTAACAAAGACAAATGCAAAGTGCTTCACTTAGGAAGGAAAAATCAGTTTCACACATACCGAATGGGAAGAGACTGTCTAGGAAGGAGTATGGCAGAAAGGGATTTAGGGGTTATAGTGGACCACAAGCTAAATATGAGTCAACAGTGTGATGCTGTTGCAAAAAAAGCAAATATGATTCTGGGATGTATTAACAGGTGTGGTGTGAGCAAGACACAAGAAGTCATTCTTCCACTCTACTCTGCACTGGTTAGGCCTCAACTAGAGTATTGTGTCCAGTTCTGGGCACCGCATTTCAAGAAAGATGTGGAGAAATTGGAGAGGGTCCAGAGAAGAACAACATGAATGATTAAAGGTCTACAAAACATGACCTATGAAGGAAGGCTGAAAGAATTGGGTTTGTTTAGTTTGGAAAAGAGAAGACAGAGGGGACATGATAGCAGTTTTCAGGTTTCTAAAGGGTGTCATAAGGAGGAGGGAGAAAACTTGTTCACCTTAGCCTCTAAGGATAGAACAAGAAGCAATGGGTTTAAACTGCAGCAAGGAAGGTTTAGGTTGGACATTAGGAAACAGTTCCTAACTGTCAGGGTGGTTAAACACTGGAATAAATTGCCTAGGGAGGTTGTGGAATCTCCATTTCTGGAGATATTTAAGAGTAGGTTAGATAAATGTCTATCAGGGATGGTCTAGACAGTATTTGGTCCTGCCATGAGGGCAGGGGACTGGACTCGATGACCTCTCGAGGTCCCTTCCAGTCCTAGAATCTATGAATCTATATGCCTTTCCTCCCCCCGCCACAGTACCAGGTTATCTGAATATAACAGAAATTGGTGTTTAATAATTAGTTGATTTTTGTCTTGACAGGCATGTTATCATTGATACTGGGTCTATATATAATTTGTTAGACAATGTACACCATTCACATAAATGTAGTTGATCCTAGACTGATATATTTTGATAGATGATATATATAGGAGAATCAGTAGGTAGTGATTTTTAGTTAACATCTTTACATTTAATTCAGCAGGTGATGCTCCTGACTCAGCAGCTGACAGATCTGGTTCAGTGGCTGATGTATGGAATTAATTAGGTTGATATAGCTGTTTCAATAGATAATTTTTTCCACTTAGTGATTAATTATTTTTCAATTTCTAATTTATGTGTTTGGATATGAACATATCAAAGCCATCAGTCAGCATATATATTTCAGTGTCCGATGCTGTGTAAACCTCTCCATTAATACATATTACACTAGATTATTATAATCATATACTCTGTTCACACTTGTTTTTAATTTTGAACTGAATGGTTCATCATTCCTTTCAACTCTAAACACTACTCATGCTAATTGTATTAATGAATGAAAATTGAAGTGTATCTGGCCTGATCCAATACTCACTGAAGTCAGTATACACACGACCGATAATGTAAACGGCCACGTTTTGTAACATCAAGGCTAGGTTTTTGTAAGTTAGACACAGAATGGGGTATATCCATGCATTGTGTCAAAATACCCACTGTGCCTTAACAAATCTAGCTAAGCACACACACAGGATGAATTAGGCACTTTATTGACCTTGTCCATGCACAAATACTTTATTTGCACATTGGGTCTGTATGTAACAAATCACATCTGCCTAACCTTAAAAATCAGGCCAAGGTTTCTCAGGCAGAGATGCCAATATTATATGTCTAGCAGTCTGTCTTGTTTATCTCCTTTATATAACTCTGTACAATCAATCCATATATGGTCTAAGTGTACTTGGTTCTGCATCAGCACAAATGAAGGGACTAGACAATTTCTAGAGGTTCCTTCTAGCCCTACATTTCTATGATTCTATTAGGTGAGTTTAATTTTTATTGACAAATAATTCATATTAGTTCTAGTAGCACCAACATTTAAAAATTAGGATGATTAAGAAATCCAGACATTTATAGGATGTTACATTGGTCCAAAGAAACAGTGATTAAAAACAGAAAAGTCGTCTTCAAAAAATAGAATTTCCCACCTAACAAAAATAAATAAAATAACTTACAATTAAGAATATCAGCCTAATTTTTAGTCTTGAGATTCTAGAAATCATTATTTCTCAATGTGAGGCATCATTTAAAATCAAATACATGGTGCATAGTGTTTAACAGTATTATCAAAAAAGCACAAATAAATACACTCCTGGTCTCTTGTCATATACAACCGGAAAAACTGCAGAGTAAAAATGGATCTGGGTTAAAAGCAAGGCAAGGACACTCTTTGAGCTGTAAATATTAATGGATTGAACAATCTTGCCATTATGTAGACAAATCTTTTACATATAGCAGAGAGGACAGATGTCAGAAAAATGCCTTGAGTCCAAGTAATGGATCTTAATCATGTTTTGCCCGGTTTTTGACAGTAGCCACTGTTAGACATTTATATCCACCCATTTTAAGGCAAAGCATTGTGTATCAGGTGACATTTTGATGCCATGTCATAAAAGAGAAAATTTTAGTAATAAAAATTGAATGAACCTTCTTTTATTCTTGTAATTATTGATTTGTCTCGCTAGCCTCCAGTATCAAGTAATACTCTCAAAGTTAAGATCGTTGTCAAACATGCAGACTCAAGATTCACTTTCTTTGTTAAATTCAATAGCGGTTTTTATTCACTGCTCAGCATATAACACTGATGTCTTTATTTTTATCACCCTCCCCACCCTTATATTGCTTCATCTTCTAGCTAGTCATTTGCTGTATAATAAAGAACAATGTCATATGTAATGAATTCCTGGTAGTTAGGTACCTTTTTATTAGCTCTCTTAACCTTTTCTTCCCTAATTAAAATGCCCTTTCAAATAATAGTTTGCTGTATTTTAACTGTACTTTAGAAAACAAGATGTTGCATGATTGGTATTTTACGTTATAGATGATCAGCACTCCTAATTAGCATATCCTCCCCAAGCATCCACAAATTCAAAAGGCAGGCCAACATCTTTGTCCAATACTGCATAAAGAGTGGGGGATAATTTCTGGGTCATATTCTGCCCCATCAAAGAGTTCTGCCGGAATACTTTATACAAGCTCATTGCTGGAAGGAAGGGATGGCTTAGTAAATATACAGAATGCACATTACGGGGGTCCATATGAGTTTTCTGCAGATACTATGGCATGCAGCATTATTAGGTCTCTCCCTTTCTCTCTCTCAGAAAACTGTGGTAGGATTATCCATGAGAGCAAATGCCTACATCCATATGCTTAGGCATAATACCGAATCAGACTTCATTGATTACACACACACACACACACACACACACACACACCCCAGCCCTGGTTGCGGAGCCCCATGTGCTAGTTGTTCCTTGTTTTCATTTGTGTATTTCTTACCGGTCTGGCAGGCAGCTCAGAATTCAGATGCAATAGATACTGAATGGTTGTATCTGAAGTTGGACACCAGCCACATTCTCTTTCCAAGTCCCAAAGCTCTAACACATGGTGTTTATCACCACTGCTCTGACCCCAATTCTTATGTGGACAAACCTGGGTTTCCTCCCTTACTGTAGCTCCCTAGCGTGTAGCTGATGTGGTGAGATGGAAAGCATGTGGTGGTCACAGGTAGTCAGATCCTGGTGCAGTTACAGCTTTAAAGATAAAGTTGGAATGGGCTCAACTTGCAAGGTACACAGGGCAGGCCCAAGAACAATGGTGAGATATGTGGTCTACCTACTGATTCTCTGCCAGCTGTAGTTGCTGAGTAGTCTTCAGGGTCAGTCCTTGGTAGACCACGTAGCAACCATGTAACCTGACGAAGACTAGTGCACAGATAACGGTGGTTATATCTCCATCTAATATAAATGAGTTCAGTCTCTTGGCTTGTTGGAGATAATAAAAGGCTGTCTATTTCTGCATCGAAAGCACCCACGAGAAGTGATTAATTCAGTAAATCCTTGTGTGTATCTGTTGTTCCACTGCTTATCATAACTGCAAGTTTCGTTTTGAGTAGCACACGAGTCACTAGGAAATCCAAGCCTGTTCTACATAAAGGATGTTTCCACTGTGATGTTTTATGAAATCTAGATTGAGCCCTAATGTTGAACATTTTTAATTCCGGGATCCAGATTTTCTTTTTACCAGCATTTGATCATCTGTCTAGGTTTTATATCTCACTTATCCCTGTAGTATCTGAACACCTGAGTTCTGGAATACAGAACAGAAAGATAAAGTTCACAATGTATTTACCTTACACGCAACAGAATATCGTCAAAGCTATTTAAATGACTTCATCAGACAGCAGAGAGGCAGTAAAATCAGTACGTTGCATTGCGTCACATATTTCTGTTTTAAGAATGCTGCTGGCCACTATTTCACGGGTCACAAGCTCCCAAAAGGCAGACCCGCAGATGACTGATCCCAGTCAGACTGCTGGATAATGATGGTTAATACAGAGGATACTGTAGCGCAAGTCCCACTCTCAGAAGTTCAACCTCAAGACTGGTTAGGGTATGAGGGGGATGCTTGAAGGGATGCCATCAGAGACCAGAAAGGAACAGAGATACAGCTAACCTTGTAACTGTGCCAAGATCCTAAAATCTTTGTATGATGTTGACATGCAAAGTTCTAGGTACATTCCAAGTGCCATTACAACAGGCTCTGCGCTCTCCATGAAAACCTATTAATATTAATGAAAACTACAAGCATTCTTCAAAGAGACTATAATACTTATTTTCTGTACATATGTATAGTTCCTCACCACTCTAATAAACTAATTTAGATAATTATTACAGTAATTCTCTTCAGCAGTTGAATTTTTAATGTGGATTTCAGTTTGTACTGCCAAATGAAAACCCAAAATAACATTAAAATACTCTGCACTTTCTAAAACACCTCTAGTCTATGAATTAACTATAGTCCAATGAAGTGTGACTATCTGGCAGATCAAGAGTTCGGGAGAGGACATGCTAATCTTCCACAATGGGATGTGGTATAAGAACTTTTTGGCTTCTCCTCAAGCCTTGTGAGGAGAGATATAGATTTACAAAGAGACAGAGGCAGGCATAGAGCTGGGAGGAGTAAGGTTCCAAGAAGGATTTAGATATTTTGCAGTTTGGTTTCCTTTCGATTTGGTACAAAAGCCAACAAACTTTGAGATTCTCAGTGAAAAGGAATGGAGTCCCAGCTTGAGGGTAATCTGCCTGGTAGGCTGCCTTGGGACCACAGATCTTGGAAGCTCTAAAGTCCCTGACTCTGAGGCAATTTGCCTGCGGGGTTGCCCCAGAGCTGTGGAGCACAAGCTGCCAAGGAACTTGGAGCGTGGGAGCCAGGACTCACAGGCACCTATCTCCCTATCAGCCACCAGGTGGTCTGCTGAGGATATGGCAGCTTGGGAAGCCAGGGGTGCTGTTGAGGAGGCTGGTTTACATCAAAACTTTTCTGATCTCACACCCTTGCCATGAAACGTTTAGATTACAACAAAAACACCAAATCGGATGGAAAAACCTTTTGTTAGAATTTTTCCAACCAGCTCTTGTTAGGAGTCTTGCTCAAACTGGCAAAAGGACAGCAAATAATTTATTTTCACGCCTAACCAAAACAAGTCTTGATCCTGCCTCCCACTACGTAGAGTGCATGTCCTAGAGAAATTCACTACCGTGGTTGCCTACAAAATACAGTGCCCGGGATTTGAGTGGTGAGCACTATAAATCTTAGGAAAAAAAGGATCACGCCCACAATGTTTACTTGCAGATTTTACTTTATTAGTGCATTGGGGGTGGGGTGTGTGTGTAATATCAGACTTGGTGTTAGAACTATAGATTTGAAATGTAGGCCACAAGCAGGGACTGGAGATTTTATCCTTTGGTTCTGATTTTACAGTCCTTGCTCAGGCAAATCACCCATTGCCTTCAATAGATCGAATCTGTTTCAGACTTTTATGAATTGAAATGCAAGATTATCTGAGTGCTGTAAAATAAATTCAGCATTTACTAGGATACCTTCATTTAACTCTTCAAACAGAACTTAGTGTTTATCAGCCCTGGAGAATGAAGTCCTGTTTAGCCACAGAAAATTGACAGTATGTTCAGCCGTGTAGCTGATGTGTCTCACTTCTAACCTTGGAAAATATCTGATAGTTCTGCCATCTGTGACATGAACATGTGGGCTCAGATTCCCTGATTCACCCAAATGACTTTAGTTATAGACTAGAGAGGATGGCACAAAAGGGTTTTTTTCAGTTCCGCAAATCCTGCGGCTAACAAAATGTGAGTTTAGCTCCTGGTGCAAATTAGAGCAGACACGGGGTTGCTCTAGTCTAGGTTATACTCAATTGCCCCACAAGGGGGTCATGCCAGCAATTGAGAATTGCTGGAGTACAGCAGTGTCCTCACTCCTCTTTTCCTAGCCATACCTCTGTGATGTGGCATAGTGCCACTAATAAAATGGCACTGCATCCCCAAAGGCTCTCTCTTGCAAAGCCTTCTGGCCGATTTGCACTGTTGGGGAGGCACAAAGCAGCTGTTTCATAGGGCTGAGTTGGGGCCTTGTTCTCTAGGAATTAGCCGAAGAATCAGAAGCTCACTTCTTAGAGGTCACACGAATGTCATCACATGGCAAATTTGTTGGCATTACTGATTACCTTTTGACAATGGAACAAAAATCCTAGAAATTATCACTTTTGTATTAGTTCCTGGCTATCAGTTTTAATAAAACCATTTATTAGGAAATTCCCCACTGCCCCAAACTAAACAGATCATTAGTTTTTTTCCTCATTGCAGCTTTAAATTAACCAGTAATAGCAATTTAATTTCACTCTAAAACACTTTTATTAAGGGAGTATGGCTGGGTTTCCTTGAATTGACACATTTTCAAACAGATAGATGATAATTTAAAATTCTTTGGATGCTTGACAGATATCAATCTGCATGCTTCACAGCAAGCCTAGTTGTTAGGGGAAATTAAATTCATGTACAGGGACTTCTCCCTTCCTCACTGGTATGTGAGTAGATTGCATTGTCAAGCTGGTGCTGATTCTGGGAACGGATTATGAAATCCTTTCCTAAACTCCCATAAACTAATAATGCTTCTCACTTGGGGACTAGATCCGCCATTACCCAAGTCCATGAGAGTCTTATATTGGAAGCATGCCTGGCATAGCAGCTTTCTAATCAGGACATTGAAGTGTGTTACAAAGGTGGGGAAGATTTGTTGCACACATTTTGCTCATGTGTAATATTTGCCCAGATAATGTAATGAGTTAGCAACAGATCTGAGAACAGAACTCAGCTCCCAGAAAACTTTTATCCCAGCATTTGAATTTTTGTGAGGTTACATTATTTTCTTGATCACATGACTCCAGGAACTGAGGCTTTGTGAGAATCTCAAATTTCCTTTAAAAAACAATGTTCCTAGCCCTCATGGTAGTTGAGAAAAGCTTGAAACCAAAAATCTTAAAGGTTCAAACACCAGAAGGCAAATTAAAAGAACCTAAATATATTGGATTTTTTAAAAAAAATCTCATTCTTTTTAAACCAATCTCATGATTTGGGAGGCCTGACTCATGATTCTTGAACTCTTTGGGTTACAATGCTGCTAACCATTAGGTAATTCTGGCTCCCTCGGTCTGTGGGAATTTTTGCCAGAGTAACGATTGCATATCTTGGTCCCTAGTGTTCATTTTCCTGCCATTCCTTAGAGTCCATTTTAAACCTGCCCCATAGGAATAAAGCTAAAGGGTTATGGAAAGAAAGAATAAAGATCAAAATATTGTGACTACATTTGTGAATATGTATATTACTGCTACTGAACTGAGTCAAGTTGTATCTATTTCTAAGGCACAGAAATTTACTCATTAATCTGAAAATGATCCATTTCTAGAATGGGTTATTTATCTTTATGTAGGATAAGGGCATGGTCATTTATAAGGGACTGGTATTTGATTTTGCAGCAATGTATGACAACGTATTTCATTATCTTGCTTTATAATTAGATGGCATTACCATAGTCACTACTTAAAGTTGTCCATGCAATACAAGCACTTTGTTCACTGACCTTTCTATAGGTGAACTATGGGAATTACCAATCCTGTGTGTTCTGAATACAGGTCCCAGTTCTTATTTAAGTTAAATTGTATAAATCTGGACAATTTCACTGGTATCAATGGAGTTACTTTGGATTTACACTTCTGTAACTGAATGAAAGATTTGGCCCATAATCATTTTATTGCCTCCATGTACATGCACACTTAATCTTTACTGAAAATAGTAAGCTAGATTTTCTGGCCCATTAACATTGATTTGTGCTGCTCCAGTGGCAAAACGAAATGTAAATTCTGCTTAACTGGCCGGTGCAGGATTCCCTTTGCACTGGTTAATCCGCCATTGGCATATCACTGACTCCTGGAAACAGGGAGTGAAATCCTGGCCCCATTGAAATCATGACAAAACTCCCACTGACACCGACTACCATGGAGACGGGGACCAGCCCAATGTATGCCATGTATATTCAAAGCACAAGTTTTCTGTTCCCTAATGTTCATTCCACTCCTTGTCTACATTCGCCACTATTCTCACAGTATCAGATTGTAATGTTTTCATAGTTCAGCAAGGTACTTTTAATGTGTTTAAATTCATGGCCCTAAACTATCTGATTCAACTACAAAATTGAAAAGCTATTACCTGAGACAAGATTACCATTCAAATATAGGGCTCTATATAGCATATAAGCTTTGCAACTACAGTTAATATTGGGAGTTATTGTTGACAAGACAGCTGTAAGACCCAAAACATTTTCCTCACAGTTTTAGGAATCTGATTTGAGAAATGAGGAAAGAATTCATTTTCTCCTACATATTTTTGGTAGGAGAACATTTGACTTTGCTGTTTTCCTAGATCACAAAGAAAGCAGCATTTGACATCTTTTGTTTCTTTAATGGAAGGTTACAGTACCTCACCCTTTAGAATATACACTTTGCCATAATGCAAACATCACACTGCTTGTGGCACCTTTAAGACTAACAGAAGTATTGGGAGCATAAGCTTTCGTGGATAAGAACCTCACTTCTTCAGATGCACTTCTCACTTCTTCTTGCATCTGAAGAAGTGAGGTTCTTACCCACGAAAGCTTATGCTCCTAGTACTTCTGTTAGTCTTAAAGGTGCCACAGGACCCTCTGTTGCTTTTTACAGACTAACACGGCTACCCCTCTGATACATCACACTGCTTGTTTTTCTTTAGGAAGAGGGTTCTAGCTACAAAACTATTTTCATTTCTTCTAGTGTAATGTGTGTCAACGCTATAAAGGATGACAATGAATGCAAAATAGGCTTGTTAATGCTTGCTACAAGGACTCTCAGTTTAGCGAGCCTCAATTCCACTCTAAGCAAAAGAGTAAATTGCATTCTAAATAACGGGAGTTGAGAGGAATGGAGATAAATTGCTAGTGAATATCCCTATAGTGTTCAGATATTCTTGTCTCTTCACCAACATGTCTCGTACGATTTGCCCATTCTGAATATGAATCAGAAGCAATCTGGTTGAGTATTATTTTAGCATATTAATACTCAACACTGTACATCCTTTAGTTTGCTAAGCAGTTAAGTAAGGCTTGGTCTACACTACAGAGTCAGGTTGACATAAGGCAGCTTATGTTGACCTAACCATGCCAGTGTCCAAACTACAGCCATGCTCCCACCAATGTAAGGGTACGTCTACACTACCTGCCGATCCGGCAGGTAGTGATCAATCTATCGAGGATTGATTTATCGTGTCTAGCGTAGATGCGATAAATCGATCCCCAATCACTCTGCCATCGACTCTGGAACTCCACCACAGCGAGAGGCAGAAGCGGAGTCGACGGAGGAGTGGCGGCCATCGATCCCGTGCCGCGAGGACGCGAAGTAAGTGATTCCAAGTCGATCTAAGATGCGTCGACTTCAGCTACGCTATTCTTGTAGCTGAAGTTGCGTATCTTAGATCGATCCTCCCCAGTGTAGACCAGGCCTAAGTGCCCTACTACACCGACATCATAACTCCACCTCCACAAGAGGCGTAGGGCTTATGTTGGTGTAGTTAGAGTGACGCAGTGTCCATGTAGATACTGTGTTCCTTACATCAGCTGTTAGCTGTCTTATCAATTTAAATTGACAAGAAAGCTGGCTCCTAGCTCCTGAGCTAGGCTGCTGCCAGGTTGCCGCTCCAAGCCGGGCTGCCCCCCAGGCTCCTGGCTTGGGCTGCCACCTGGGCTCCCCACTCACCACCAGGAGCACAATAGCTGACCGGATTCCAGGTGCGGATCTCCCTGCCAGAGGCTAGAAACCCTGGGAGGCTGCACCCCACCCACTCCCAGCTGGGAGGTGAGGCGGCCCACCCCTATGACAAAGACACCATAACTGTCCTATTTGGGGAAAAGAGAAAAAATTAGTCAACATGAGCGGACGCTGATGTTGCTGCTGTTAAAATCTGATCCCATTTTCTAGAAGTCAAAATAATACACAAACAGAACAGCAAAGACAAAAACCCCAGGGTCTGTCTCTGGTGTTGACTTTAACTTGCAACCTCACCACTGGAAAAAAAGACCCAGCACATAGGCTTATCAGCCACTCCGAGACCTGGGAAACTTGTACAGCATCAGGCTGGTTAGAGCATTGCTTTTAGCTGCTTCTTTCTGTCACAAGTTCCAGCAACGTTTCAAAATATACAGTCTTGTCTGGCTAAGCCAGACTCTTATTAGACAGAAGGAAAAAAGGCGAGAGATAGGGAAGAGAAGAAATAACGTACTGAAAGAGAAGGCTACACGTAGGGGGAGGAAAGAAAAAGTCTCACATCCCAGGTGGTGGTTGAAATTCATCGAGAGTTGTTAGAAGTGACAATATCATCTGGGTTCCTTTCTCCAGTCCAGTCTGATCAGGACACCGCTCAGGATCAGGACCACAAAGACCTGGGGTCCCAGGAGATGGTGGGGGTGGCACCCATGATGATGTAGCTCACTCCAGTAGACAATTTTTCTCCCAAAATCTCTCTCTCTCTTTTATTTATTTATTTATTTTAAGTCCCACATTTTTCTTCTTTGCCAGGCATGATCTTAACATACTCCTTGAGTTGTGTCAGGAGGCTTTTTGTCTTTGGACTAATTCAGTCTGTGTCTTATTTGCACCTTTCTCAATCAACACTGGTTATAGGTTATTGTGACATTTTATGAAGTTACCCTCACTTTTTACAGTTGGGCTCACAGTTAGGGTAAACGTGTAGGCCCAATTATCACAACCATTCTCTTCCCCTCCAACCCTATCAGGCAGAAGAGTTTCCTTCAATGTTCAGTGAAAGGTTTACTGGCCCCAAAAGTTTGACAAACCTTGATTGGTTTTATTTCCACGTTTGGACCTAACAGAGTTTTTTTCCTTGTCTTCAGGTTTTGTTGGGAAGAGTTTGCACAGCTCTTGCTGACATATCTTCAATTATTTAAAGTACTTTTTTGCTCACTGCTCCCCAGAAGTCCTTAATAAAACAGAATATATATATGCTGAACAACTCAAACATTTCCCCATAGCAATAAAGTGTATACCCTCTTATGTATTTGAGTACACTACACACTGCAACATTCCATGGTGGTGTAGAATATCTAACAACTTGTGTTGAAATATGCTGTCTAGATTGCAAATCCCTTCTCACACAGTCTTATTGTAGACAAATGGGGCTCTTATGTGATGCTGCAGACATAAATTCAGATATATGTTATGTTTAGAAAGTTGCATGTTAATAATTTTACAGTAATGTCCTTCAATCATCTGAAAGCTTCTGTGATCTGTATTCTTTATTTTCAATAACTTTAAGATATGGTATGTGATCAGCAGTACGATTTATAAAAGGATTTGTATTTAAAAGGAGCAATTTCAGTAGATTACCATTCCCAACCAGGTATACTTCACTAAAACTTGATCCATCAATACCAAGGGTTCTCAAACTGGGAGTCGGGACCCCTCGGGGGTCATGAGATTATTACATGGGGGGGGGTCGCGAGTTGTCAGCCTCCACCCGGCTTTGCCTCCAGCATTTATAATGGTATTAAATACAGTGGACCCTCGCTAGAACGCAGGGTTTGGGATCCATGTGCGGTCCTGCGTTAACACAGGGACCGTGTTATAGTGGGGACTGCGTTACCATGGATTCCAATTAAGGTAATTAAATTTGGGGTCCATGCGCGGTCCCGCGCTACAAGCAAATTCGCGCTATATAGACACACGTTCTAGAGAGGATCCGCTGTATATAACAAAAGTGTTTTTAATTTATAAGGGCGGGGGGGTTGCTATGTGAAAGGGGTCACTCAGAGGCTTGCTATGTGAAAGGGGTCACCAGTACAAAAGTTTGAGAACCACTGATCAATACCCAGGACTGTGCTAAAACGTAAGAACATAAAAGCATTTTGGCCCCTAACTCACAACGAAATCAAGGGCAGTTTATGGTCCAGATCCTCAGAGATAGTTAGGCATGTAATAGCCATTGATTTAATTGCAAGTAGATGCCTAAATGCCTTTGAGAATCTGGGTCATAGAGCCTGAACAAAAAGGCCTATTGCAGTCATTTGAAAGACACCCATTGGTTTCATTGAGCTTTATATCAGGAACATAATGGAAAATGTCACATTCTTTTAATGCCACATGCTCTAGACATGAGGCCTATGGTACAGTCCATTATACCTGGGCCACTCAGCTGGGCAGATCTCTGTGACAGACAATCATCTGGAAGTGCTAAGGGAAGATCAAGTGTTTTCAAAAAGTTCAGATAAAGACATTCATTTTAACATTGCAGAAGCCTGTGGCCGCACGCTTCATAATACAGCTAAGACACTCGTACAGTTGTAAAACCAGAAGTGTTTCCACAGAATCAAGTAGGTAAGTTATGTACTGCTTCTTGGTTCCTGTGGGAGCGCTTCTTTCTTCAACAGATGGCAGTATATAACTCACTACAACTGCATGTCAAGGACTATCATTCAAATAGTAATAGATTCTGTAGAGTGCTGACAGTATTTTTTTCCAGCAAGATATAGTGTGCTATTTTTTCGCATGTTAGCCCAAAGCAACCAGAAATCATCATTTCCATATAAGTTCCACATTACTTCACTACTTTGCTGAGAGTTGGGCTTTGTAATCTTCTTACCTTGGATGAGGGAGTAAGACCAGGTATACTTAGAGGCCTGCCTTTCTTCCCACCCACAGATCCTTCAGCACCAATACCCTGTGTCTTTGAATTAAGATGCAGTGATGTTTCCATCTTAAAAAGATATTGTTGCAAGTCATTGTCTTTTACAGAAGCCCCTTTCGAGACATCAGTATTACAAAGAAAACCCCAGCATTTAATCACCTTTCGCACCACGGGCATTCCTTTGTTTTGTAATAGAAACAGACATTTCATGTCATATTAGATAAAGAACAAACAAACAAAAAGCAAACAAATTTTCAACCAACAGTGAGCCCTGGCCATGACAGCAGGCGATGTGGAGGTAAATGTTCTTAGCCCATCACATTTGTCAGAAACATCAGAATGAATTCCCTTTGGTGAGACATCTCCAGTACTCTACTATTAAATAAACCTATCCTAGAAAAAGGCAGAGCGGTGGGGCTTTCTTCTGTCAGTGAATAAGTTGCAAAAACGTACTGTCTAAAACCTGGCCTTGCATTAATGGTCAAACAACGTAGTTAGACAGAGCTGTTTTGTGGTAGTACTGGACACAGGACTCATGAAGTACTGATGTATGTTCGATTTGTGCTCCTTTTTGTGTGAATATAAAGAACGATCAGCCAATATGGAACTCTTACATAGAAATGCAGACACCTTAACAACGGCACAAAGGTCACGTTAGTCTAGGCTCTCTTGGCCAAAAGGAAGTCGATTCCTACCCATCTTTCAAACTGCAGTAGGGCATGCAGTCAGTCACACCAGCAGGCCAAAGACGGGTGTGCAGCTAATAAGCCATCCTGCCAGAGGCACAAAATTACGAGGTGAAAATTCAGAAATGCCCCTATACAAGTGACATGTCACTTTGTGGCAAATTTGCAAGTCATAATATAACCCTTACGGAAACCAATAGCTAATATTTTCCTTACTAATTACATCTACATTAATTACCAGGGTTATAATCCGTGAATGCCCTGAAATTTGAGAATGTATTACTTACCGCTGTGATTAATTGCTCACTGCAATACCATATTATGCCACTTCATAGTTACAGCCAATTTCCCGTTATAAATCTTCATCTATATTTTCCCCTTCTTCTCCAACCTCAAAATATCTGATCACCTGAAAATTTTGCATAGCACATCCCATCCCTAATATACACTAAGGTATTCTCAGCAGGCTGAGTACATGACTGAGGAGCTAGCCCTTACATCTGCAAATGTTTCTTTGTGTGGCAGGGCGGGACTCGATAGCACCCCCTTGTAGCCCAACTTTTTCCCTGTTGTGGGGTCCCAATGGTTGGCTGCCACTTTACACAGAATCTGGCGCAATGGCTAAGGTATACCTGAATCCCATTCCTTCCAGGATACTAGAGTCCAAAAATAAAGGAATGCTACAAACTACAAGCAGAGTTGTTGGAGAAGTCTTCAGCAGGCCCCCACCCTTCCACTCAGGGCTTGTCTTCAGGTAGCCAGTCCTTTTGGTTGGTCTCCCTGGGCCCAGTGGTCCCATCCACCAGGAGGCTAATCCAAGCAGCAAGATGTCTCCAACTGTAGACTGAAAGCAGGCTTCCCTCACTGAGACAGAAACAGAGCTCTGCTGTCCTTCCTGGTCATCTCCAAACACAACTGGGCTTTCTCCTTCTAAGTCCCCTCTCCACTCTTGGCATATGCTGCACATGTACTGGGGCGGGACAAATTGGGTCCACAGTCCCTCACTATTCCCCCCCCCCCCCCGGGCAATAGGGGACCTGCATGCCTCATCACATATTGGAATCTAGCTAATACTCTCCTACACAAGCCACTTGATTTGCACTACCCCCTCCCCACCCCCAAAATGTTAAGAGGTTGTCAAAGCCATTTTTCAATTCAAGGATTCAATAGCCAATGCAGTAACATATATTATGATACCACTCACTCCAGAAAAATACCTCTGTATGCTGCACATACAATAAAGTTAATGCACATACACAGAATAGAGTTAAATATAAACTCAAACACTCTACACTACACTTTTGTAACCCTATAGCAGCAACACAAATAGATCATTTCATTTCTATTCATAAAAAGATCCTTCTGCTTCACCAACACATCACACTGTGAGAAAACACACCCAGAATTCTGACATAACTGAATGAGCTCCGGAAGTACATTTTTCTGAGCTCATTGTTAGACACAATCATATACATTTTCATTATATAGTAGGACAGAAGGATACAGTTAAAGTTGGGTGGACAGTGTAAGTCACCTGGTCGGATAGGGAATGAAGAAGAATTAGATTGCAGAGGAAAACTGGGTCTCTTCATGGATGGGATTTGCAAAAGGGCTCAATGGGGGCCTAACAGTTGTTATTGAAGTCAATGGGGCAGATCCTTAGCTGGTGTAAATGGTCATCAATGACCTGCCCCAATGGGAACAGATATAAGTCAAAGGTGTGTACTTTTGAAAATCTTGTCCTGTATGTTTGTTTTGATATTTTCTAAATTTTTTTTTAGACTGGCATAGATTCCCTTTATTTTATTTTTAATTTCAAAATGTAATTTAGGGTGCGGGTGGGTGTTGGGTGGACCCCAAATGAAACAAATTTTCACCAGAAAAAACCCTGAATTAAGGATGAATACAGAACACTAATTCCTCCAAGTTCTTTCTGGTTTTGCCCTTGCTACGTGCAGTCAATGAATTGCTTCATTCGGGGTCATAAATATTTCTTGCTTTCATTTAAAAATCGTTCATATGCTGGTAAGAGGCCCTGTATTTATGAATTCTTTCTGTATAATGGCATTTGGCCAATGCACTAGTCTAACAGGGAGACTGCACAATGGGGAAGAGACACCTAAGCTAGTGAAATACCATGGTGACAAGCATTATGTGGTTTCCTGGCAAAATGTGATATATTAATTTGTATGCTACAGACCCGCTTCTGAGGAACAGAAGCCATCATTTCAAAGAAGATAAAAGCAACCAGAATTGACATTTTTCTGCAAATTCACTTTAATCCGTAGCTACTATCAGATGAAAATGCAAAAGAGGAAACATGTCACCAATGAACAGTATTGAAGTTGGATGCCTTTTTAACTCCCGAAAAGGTTGACTTCTATTCTGTACCAATACAATTATCAATGCCTTCAGGATTTTCACTTTAAGGACAGATTGTCATTTTTAAATTTGCCCTGTGTAATGGAGAGTACGTAACTGATACCATTACTTACAGTACCTATGAATATGACCCAGGTGAAGTTGCCCCCCTTATACCAGGGCTTAATTCTACCCTATGTCAGCAAACTAGGCATGACCACAAAGGCTGCTTAGATGAATTTGCCTTGCTGGATTCGTCACATCACAGCCAACAATCTGTAATGGAGATTTCAGCCCCCTGTGTCATGGCAATTGCATACAGGAAGTCTTTTAAGAGCTCTAGAGATACATACAGTACTGTACACATTAGTCACTTCACCATGCAGGATGAGACAAGGGAAATAAATTACATTAACTTTTTATTGGGTTATCATGAATAGCCTGTTAAATAATAAAATCCAGGTGCACTTTGAAGGAACAAAAGAAAAGGAGCGTGAAAAAGCATATCTCTGTTTGCAGCTTCACCATAGGGAAATCTAATTCATGTTTGCTTAGATTTACTATAAGAAAGGACCTTGAAAATGAGACACTCTTTGTTCCAGCAGTCCTATTTAATCCATACATGACTGGATTGTGACAAGTATTGTACCTTGCTGATTCATCACTTCTAAAGGAGAAGGGCTTACAGTGGGAGTATGCAGACAAGCAAGTACAAATTTGAAAAGTCACACCAAGCTTGGGGAGGGCAGGGCAGTCACATTTCAAGTGGGGAAACCTCACGGGAAGTTTTTGATTTTCCTTCAGAGACTGTGTCCAGCTCTGGGTGGGTGGGCAAAACTTGGGGGACAGGATGCATAGAGCTATTTGTGCCTCACCCTGGGCCTGGCGCAATCACAACCCTTTTGTACAGGAGGCACAAGTGTAACCCGCTGTTCAGAGTCAGAGCATGTTATGCATTTGCTACACTATGCTAGTCCACAGAGGATACTGGTCTGTTACGGCTCGCGGCTTGAGAGCCTGAATCTTTAGCCAAAGCTAGAGAGACTCTTGCTTCTAGTTGAAGAGCTCCCCAGTTTAATCCCTGGTGCTGGCCAAGATAGCAGTTATACCATAAGGACTGCATGAGACCAGCACTAGCGTGTAGAAAGGGGCATGGCTGACCCCGTGCTCCTCTTCCACCCAGAACAGGAGAACCACTGCTGAGTGGTTGGGATAAAGGAGAATGCTGCACCTTTAACAAGATGTAGCTATGGCTCCCACTGCCCAGAGCTTTAGGGGCAGCGTGCCCTCTGGCAGTGGTATGCTGCCCCTCTGTGCCAAGCATGAGGCTCTGCCTTAATGACACATGATGTTTGTTCTGAGGATGTTCACTTCAAAACATTTACAGCATCAGCTGGTGTAAATCAATCCGGCTCTATCGACTTGTGCCAGTCGACAGCAGCTAAACACCCAGACCAGTAAATCCACCAACAGCCCCAAAAATCTGGTCTAAGGACAATCAGAAGTCAATACCCTAGAGCCAAGCATCTATTTTCTTATTAAAAGCAGCCAAGAGTCCTGTGGCACCTTATAGACAAACAGACGTTCTGGAGCATGAACTTTCATGGGTGAATACCCACTTCTTCGGATGCATGTACAATATTTTCTTATTGTGCATCTTAAAAAAGAGAGGGGAAAAATCTGTTTATTACTCATTGCAGGTGGGTGCTAATCTAATTTAGCAAAATAAAGGTAAATTCAGAAATTTTGGGTAACAATTCTGAATCTGTTACCGTCCGGCAGTGTATGTTTTTGAGAAGTGAAATTGAGGAATTCCACATTGCTCTAGCTGTGAGCCTGCTCACGGTTTTAGGCTAATCTGATGCTATCCAATGTTCCAGCATTTTACAAGCTTGTAATTGGCATTCAAAATAATTCCAGCAAGGGTTGTAGTTTTTTTTTTTCTAAAACAGTAATTGTATTTATGGAAAAGTCATGGTGCATCCTAGTAGATTTCTAGTTTATTTAGAACATTTTCTCTGCCTTTTCATTTCCAGATAAAATAGAGGAAGGATGGTCTTGTTAAGACACTGAGCTGGGACTCTGGAGATCTGGCTCCATTTCTGACTCCAAATTTTCCATGTGATCTTGGGGAATGTATTTAATCTTTGTGCTCAGTTCCTGACTTTTTACATAGGCAGAATAATCCTTACTCTGCCAGTTTGGATTCCCTACCTAGACTGTAAGTTTCCAGGGCAAGGGCTGTCTCTTTCTATGGGCAGCACTGTGAAAGGGGACAGTCCCCTCTTGTGAGCACCACCTGTCAGTCAAACCTGCACTCTCTCTCTCTTTCTCTGCTCCTGGCGCCCCCTGCTGGCTGTTAACCTCATCAGGTGGCTCTTCAGTGGTTCAGCCCTCCAGCCAAGTCACATACAATGAACATGCATGAACATGCACGAACAAACAAACAATCCAACATGGCCTGTCACTGTGCCCTTGTTGGTATCCTTAGCCCTTTCTTTGGGCTTAATTCTCAGTCCCATCTGAGATAGCTTTAAGTCCATGTCCGCCCTGTTATAGAGCAGTGACCCCAGGGCTTTTCCCCTGGAGACTAAGTTCTGCCCTTCACTTGGGCCTCTAAACAAACCTTATCCCCTTCTTAGGGCTTAGGTCACCCTATCAGTGGGGGAACCTGAGCCCACCCACTACCTCAGGTCCCAACCCAAAGACCCTACAAATAGCAGCCACGTGCTGCTTCCTTTACTCCGTTGATGCTGCTATTCCCTGGGCCACTTCCCACATAGCCACTTCCTCTTCACCTTATCTCAGGGCTGAAGCTCTCTGTCTGTTTGCTGCTTAAGCAGGGTCTCTCCCAAGCCACCTCACCTACAGAGTTTCTCAGTCTTCCTCACCCTTCTGATCTCAGCCACCAACTGATCTGCTCAGGTCCTGCAGCTCCTTTTAACTGGGCCTGCAGCACTCTGATTGGCTGCTTCTCTGCAACCTCTCTAGGCAGGCCTGGAGGACCCACCTTCACTGCTCCTTTTCTGAGGGGTGGAGGGTGGTAGGATTGTGAGGCCTCCAGCATGGGGCCTCGAAGGACCTGATACACCCTGTAACAGCACCTAGCACAATGGGGCCCCAATCTCTGCTGGCGAAGGTTAGGCCTTACTGCAATATAGATTACTACTACTATTAGGCTTAAATGAGCACAAATAATGGCAAACAGAAATCCATTTTTAAAACTTTTTTTTCAAATTTTATGAGGGTTAAACTATATTTAAGTGTCAGGAAATGTACTTTGAAATTGAAATAAGAGGTATTTTATCTTCAGCTTGCTCTATTCAACACTGCAACCTTTGCTACTGCCCTTCATAGGTCTCCACTCCTGCAAAGTCTGATGTCTGTGGTTAATTTTATGCAGTGACCCCAATGCAAGAAAGCCACTTAAGCACCTGCTCAATTTTAAGCATAGAAGTAATCCGCACTGGCTTCCATGGGACTATTCACATGCTTAACTTTAAGCAGATGCTTAAGTGGCTTGCTAGATCAGGACCTAAGTGTAGTCCAATTGATCTCAACAGGAGCGTTCTCAGAGCATGAAGTTAAGCACATGCTTAAATCTTTGCAAGATCAGTTCTTTGTCAGTAGCACTCACACTTCACAGACAGTTTGTGCTTAGAAACTGTTCTTTGTAGGAACATATGGAAATCCAATATGGTCACATATTCGGGCTAGCACAGGACAAATCCACCTCAACATCTATTTATTTGTATTAGAAACAGGAAAGCTAAATAGCTGAAGTCATGCTATCACTCAGGTTTACTTGAATAATTAATAACAACAACGTCTCTCTTATTTGGTGCTTTTCATCCATGGATCTCAAAGCACTTTACAAAAGAGGTCAGTATCATTAGCCTCATCTTACAGATGAAGAAACTGAGGCACGGAGATGTTTAAGTGATTTGCCTATGGTCGCCCAACAGGCCAATGGCAGGGCCTGGAATAGTACTCAGCTCTCCTGAGTTCCAGTCCACAGCTCTATCCCCTATGACACGCTATCCCAAACTTTAGGGAAATTCACCTGCTTTAAAAACTGCTATATCCTTCTTGAATTTGAGTTAAGTGATAACATGTGCATTTGCTTTGGCTTCTGAGAATACAGACAAGAATGTTGCATCTAAACAAATTGTCTACCTGCTGGTATAATTAAAGAAAGAAATCTCATATTGTTTCATAGGAAAGATAGATTACGGTGTATACAATTCCGTGTTTGTTTTAGTGTTCCAAGATTATAGTCTACTGCATTAGGATATGCATGTGGACAGCCTGAATATATTTCTTGATTCTGAGCTTGATTCTTTAGACCTTTATCAGAAAGAGGTTGAAACTGTGAATCCTCGCTTAACAAGAGAAATGGAAATGAAACGTTGCAATATTAAATGCCCCAGTAAACGAGAGGCATCAGGGAGATGGGCTGTGAAATGAAAATGCACAATTATCCCAAATTAAGGGAAAAGATTTGGGTTGATTACACTGGTCTACAATTTTTGAGAAGTTGTCTGCTTCAGAGATAAAATGTGCTATTTATTATGTATTTTGATTTGCTGAATTCAAATATGACAATTAAAACAACTGATTGGCTACTGTTTCTAAGATATTTAAGTTTTTACATTTTATGTCTATGTATATTGTGTAGATAGTAGAGTTTTAATCATAAATTGTAAACCTAGGTCTTTTCATGTGTTTATGGTTGCTTTACATGATAATATTTCACCTGTCCTGTTTATGTAACACTTTAAAAATCAGCAAAAGGGTTATATAAATAAAATTTATTATGAAACAAAAGGCAAAAAACTATTATGTACATAGTTTAGTCCTATTCAGTATCTACTCGGCGCTTCTTGGCTTGTCTCTTGTATTCATTAAATGGAGCATCTCTTGTCACTGTCCAGCAATAGTCTGCAAGCATTGATGAGCTCCATTTGCCCTGATAGCGTTTCTCCATTGTTGCAATGTCCTGGTGAAATCGCTCGCCGTGCTCGTCACTCGCTGCTCCGCAGTTCGGTGGAAAAAATCTAGATGAGAGTGCAAAAAATGTATCTTTAGTGACATGTTGCAACCAAGGCTTTTGTATGCCTTGAGGATGTTTTCCACCAACAACCTGTAGTTGTCTGCCTTGTTGTTTCCGAGAAAATTTATTGCCACTAACTGGAAGGCTTTCCATGCCGTCTTTTCCTTGCCACGCAGGGCATGGTCAAATGCATCATCTCGAAGAAGTTCACGAATCTGAGGACCAACAAAGACACCTTCCTTTATCTTAGCTTCACTTAACCTTGGAAATTTTCCACGGAGGTACTTGAAAGCTGCTTGGGTTTTGTCAATGGCCTTGACAAAGTTCTTCATCAGACCCAGCTTGATGTGTACGGGTGGTAACAAAATCTTCCTTGATTCAACAAGTAGTGGATGCTGAACACTTTTCCTACCAGGCTCCAATGACTGTCGGAGTGGCCAGTCTTTCTTGATGTAGTGGGAATCTCTTGCACGACTATCCCATTCGCAGAGAAAACAGCAGTATTTTGTGTATCCAGTCTGCAGACCAAGCAAGAGAGCAACAACCTTCAAATCGCCACAAAGCTGCCACTGATGTTGGTCATAGTTTATGCACCTCAAAAGTTGTTTCATGTTGTCATAGGTTTCCTTCATATGGACTGTATGACCAACTGGAAATGATGGCAAAACATTGCCATTATGCAGTAAAACAGCTTTAAGATTCGTCTTCGATGAATCAATGAACAGTCTCCACTCATCTGGATCGTGAACAATGTTGAGGGCTGCCATCACACCATCGATGTTGTTGCAGGCTACAAGATCACCTTCCATGAAGAAGAATGGGACAAGATCCTTTTGACGGTCACGGAACATGGAAACCCTAACCTCACCTGCCAGGAGATTCCACTGCTGTAGTCTGGAGCCCAACAGCTCTGCCTTACTCTTGGGTAGTTCCAAATCCCTGACAAGGTCATTCAGTTCACCTTGTGTTATGAGGTGTGGTTCAGAGGAGGAGGATGGGAGAAAATGTGGGTCCTGTGACACTGATGGTTCAGGACCAGAAGTTTCATCCTCTTTCTTGTCTGAGTCAAGTGAGAATGATTCTGGTGCATCAGGAACCGGCAGTCCTTCAACGTGGGATACTGGGCGTATAGCTGATGGAATGTTTGGATAATACACAGTCCACTTTTTCTTCTTTTACACACCTTTCCCAACTGGAGGCACCATGCAGAAGTAACAATTGCTGGTATGATCTGTTGGCTCTCCCCAAATCATTGGCACTGCAAAAGGCAGTGATTTCCTTTTCCTGTTCAACCACTGGCGAAGATTTGTTGCACAAGTGTTGCAGCATATGTGTGGGGCCCACCTCTTGTCCTGATCTCCAATTTTGCAGCCAAAATAAAGGCGATAGGCTTTCTTAACCATAGTTGCTATACTGTGCTTTTGTGATGCAAAAGTCACTTCACCACAAACATAGCAGAGGTTATCTGCACTGTTCACAGAAGTACGAGGCATCTCTGCTCACTTTGGCTAAACAGAAATGTGTCCCTTTGCAAAATCAAACACTGACAAATAAGAGAGCACGACACTGTCTGATTTCTAGAGCTGATATAGGGCAATTTGTTCAGCAGAGTGATGTAAGCTTCATTATGATTGCATCATCCATGACTTCTAGGAATAACATGGTGCAATTCATATCATGTATGATGCAATACCAGCTTCAGATTGCATCATTCATTGTTTTGCCTAAAAAGCAAGTACTGTCCAAACCCAGTCATAGATTTATTCAGAGATCCAGTCAAAGATGTATTTTACTCATTTCTGGTTTAAATTGAGATCCCTTCCCTTTATAACTCACTTATCCTCCGCCATTCCCAAGTCAAGGGTTGTCTATACTGACCCAATAGCATATCTTGAAAACTAGAGCCAACCAACAATTTTAAGCATCGTTTTCGTTCTCAGTGACCCAGAATTAGTAACGTTTGACTACATTTATTTCAGAAGCATTTTGGCTGTAGAGCAGTGTTGTCTGAATTTCTTTTCCACACATGATTGTGACTCTGGCAGCTACTGGCTATTAGTTACATTTAGTGTCAATGTGTAGTGAGCTGAGCAAGTGAGCAACTGACCTTGGTGTTTTCTTACAAAGCCATTTGCTGCTGGTTATGCCTACTATGCAGAGCCAAGTTAAAGCCACGCTGCTTAGGTAGGGGCAGAAGCATAATTAGTAGACACTATTAGGTTTATGACACGAACAGCAAATACCATCTCTTCCATATAAAGAAGTGGCCTGACTTTTCGCCTCACATTGCATTTTGATTTTGAAATTGGAATATCCTCTGTGCAACTCTTTGTATTGCAGACATTTCAACTCAGAGTCATTTGGAATAGAAGAACGTATGGGGAATGTACCAAGCAGTATTCATTTAATAATGCATAAAACATCTCTGCCCCAAATTTCCATGTGCTGAGAGAAAGACAGGAACATTGGGAGGAAAGGAAAATTCATCCCAGAATAATTGGGAGGCAGGGAAAGAGTGGATGAATCAAAAGGAAATAATAGGTTTTTTTATAAAGTTTATAGCAGATTTGTTAGCCCTTTAATTATTGTTGTTAATTTTTCATCCATATTAATACTCTCAGATTAATAGGTGTGGGAATAGAACGTATCCACAAAACGACAACATGAAAATACTCAATTCATAAGCACTTTGAAACGATCATAGTGAGAAGTAAAATAAAAAGTAGGTACTTGAGCTGAAATATCTTTTTCATATGGGGAGCCAATAGCTAATGGACACCTATTCAACTGTAACATGCTTTCCTTGCATTTGCTCTGGGCAGCACAATTAGAAAACCAGAAGAAATATCCAACGAGAGTCACCTGGTGTTCTCTGCTACACAGATGCAGTTCTCTGCTCCTTTGAAAAAATGTCTTTCAAGTCACTGATTCCCCTGACAGTCAGGAAAAGGAAATGTTTTCAACCCTTTGGACAAAATTTTAAACAAATAATATTTTAACATCGCTTAAAACCCTGGGTTTTCTACCGAGAAGTTTAAGGGGGTTGTGAACACACTTTTTTCCCCTTTATGGCTAGATGGATGGGGGACCAAAATCTGTAGTGCCCAGATCATTTATTTTTTTCTGTAGTAGCATGGGGTCGTGGCATGGAAAATGTTGAGAGCCACTGACAAATTACATTTCTGCCATACAGAAAAATCTTATTTCCTATACATGTACTTACCATATATAAAATATACATCGTATACTCCATTCCAACCTCTCCTTTTCAGTAACGGCCCTTTGCAGCAGATGTTGGAGAAATCGATACTCCTGTTTTAACTTATCAGAGCAGCTGACATTATTCAAGAAACTCAACAGCGACAGAAAATGGTCTTTCACCCACTACTAGTGAGGACAGAGAAGGATAGGAACAGGATCTGTGTAAGAGAGGCTCTAGCATTACCTGCAATACACCCAGATATGAACCTTCCCTTCCTTTAAGAAGAGTTGGGAAAATCTAGAATGAACAAGCATGAAAGAAAGCATGCATCTGAAGAAGTGAGGTTCTTACCCATGAAAGCTTATGCTCCCAATACTTCTGTTAGTCTCAAAGGTGCCACAGGACCCTCTGTTGCTTTTTACAGATTCAGACTAACACGGCTACCCCTCTGATACTTGACAAGCATGAAAGTGAGAGTCATTCCATTTGTTTCAAAGGGCTTTAGATCAGATCCTAAATGTGTATTGTCATCATTTATTATATTACAACCCTTCCATCTCCTTTTGGGTCAAGCATCAGATAGGTAAGGCAAGTACACATTAACAACTGGCAGAAAATTTCACATCATTACTCCTAACTTTTCCACAGTTCCAGAATCAGCCAGTGAGCAAACTCTGAACTGATGTGCTAGCATGTTCTTTAAGGTAAGGAAGAACATTGTCATTCTCTGATTCCTCTTTTTATTTTATTTTATTCTCCTATGCGTCGTCCTGAGCGGTAGTATGCGGACTTGCTGGTGGAAATGGAAACGGGTGCGTGCAGTGTCTGACCGAGGTAACCTGGTATCAAAATCCTGGCCTGCCTAGGACTCCTTCCACAGGCTGGTAACATGGGCGATGTTGGCTGTCACTAGGATGGACAGGCCCAAGCAGCAGTGAAGCTGCCACTTAAATAGTCTGCGGTTGCTAGGCAGACTATACCGTCACGTGATTCCAACCGCTCCATGCCTTTTCCTGCTCTAATTTGAAAAAGGCAGGGGAGGGGCAGGGAGCTGTCTGAGAAGGAGGTCACCCAAGATGGAGTCCTACTTGTTGTTTTTACAAAACAAGATGGAGGCTAGAGAGGAACTATACCCATTAAGGTTTTTCCCTCAATGGGGCGGGGGGGAAGGGGGAGGGATGTGGACACGATCCAGCGAGGGAATGGGGGAGAGGAATAAATGATGGGAGCAGAGTCTTGGGGGGGGGGGGGAAGAGGCAGAAGAGGGGTGGGGCCTTGGGGGTCCAGTTACCAGCAATTAGAAAGGTGGCAATCCTACAGAGAATTCTGATTTGCTATGAAGTGCAAGAATCTGGTATGTAATACAAGAGATGGACTCAGGCTGCAAAATGCAGATCTAGATTTTGAAACCTGCTCCCTGCCTCATACCCACTCCCTTCCAAGAGAGAGATTTAGATTGTGGTTATTTGTTCAGCCTACCATAAAGGTAGAAGCCAGCTACAAAATTCCGAATTGGACCTCAGTTTGGATTCTGACCCAAATCCAACACACACACAGTCCAGGTTTGTTCAAATCTCATGTTTAGTGCAGGCCCATCTCTATTTAGCAACTTGAAATTATATAGTAAGTGCTATAGGCTGAGTACAATTATTATAAGTTTGCCTACAGTTTCTAAACTAGTTTAAGGAGGTTTTCCCCCTATTCAAAGAAAACCAAACATGTTTTCAGAACTGTCTACAAATATGCCAACTCCAAAATCTTAGGAAATCCTCCCTATTTTTTTCCGGACTTCAGTGGGAATTTAACTGAGTAAGGGGAGCAGATTTCATCTTTTGGCTGAACAATCTGATCTAGCACTTCATCTATTTGCTCATGAGGATAGTTGAATGTCACATCTCTGAGACCAGGGCTGATCTTTCCAGGGCGAGACACTGAACAATTTTACGATCCTGCTGAAGTGGAAAGTTGTCCAATGAGAGTTATTTAAAAGTTGAGAACGCCCAGGGCCTAGATTAATTTAATTACAGAATTCATCAGTGAAATATCAAGCCAAAAATTAAAGCCTTTGGCAAAGTTATTTTTGACAGATTGCAGAGGATGTGGGAGAGATCAGAGGATTTTCAAGTGACCCTCTTATTTGCTCTTACTAAGTAGTTCAGAGAAATAGGGAGCATTGACTAATCCCTAACTGTAATTGTGAGTACTTGGAAACACTGATCTGGGACAAGATGACACTATACTTAGAAACTGTGATTGTTAGTATAATGGATTCAAAAGGGAGATATCATGCATGACATAGTAATAGAGTTATTTACATGGATTACTTAATTATTAAACAAAATATATCACTGCTCCATCCTTATCTTGATTTCATGACAGCTAGTATAATCTTCTATAGCACCCAGAGTGCTCTGGGTAAATTACAGACAAATAAAAGACAGTCAATGACCCAAAGAACTTAAACTAAGATCTGATACTGCAAGCAGACCTGTGTGAGCAAACCCCTCCTGGAGTCCCACTGCAGACAACAGGGCTCCATATGGGCACAGTGGCTCATCCACTCAGATCCAATTGCAGAACTGGGCCTAAATTTAGACATAATATAATGAGTTATAGCAATGAGTAATGGTTGGAAGGAAGAACCACAACACTGGTCACTTCATTTTCCTTGCCATCTATCAAGGCAATTTCTTTATTAAGGATTTGTCATTTGTAACTCTGTAGCTAAGTTATGGTGTCTGTATATCAACAATATGTATGCGTGTACAAAAATATTTTTACACAGATTTTGGTTGTTGTCTGAGTTAATTGGAAAAAGTGTGATACTATCATCTGGGCCCTGCTGCCACACCACTACCTGAAGTTTATACGTGGATGGTCCAAGAATGCTTGGGTACATCAGGAGGGAAAGCTTCCTAAAACCTACCTTTTCCTAGATTGTCTAAGGACTTGTCTACACGGTGGGGTAATGCACTCTACGGAGGTGTGAGTCATAAAGCGCATTAACATATTACGCATTAATTGGTCTGTGTAGATGCTGCAGGTGGAACCTAGTTTCCTAGTGCACTTTAAGCTAGTACTGTTTCAAAGAGCATGACGTTAACGTTCACTAGGGACCCTTTAGTGAGCACCAGCAGGATCTACATGAACTAATTAATGCGTGACACATTAGTGCACTTTAGAAATCACTCCCCTGTATTACCTCACTATGTAGACAAGCCCTAAGAGGCAAGGATGGTCCAACAGTGCTGTGAAGTTGATTTTAGACTAGGGTATCATAATTTATCAGCATGGTTAGAGATACACTAAGCCAGGAAGCTCAGTCTGATCTAAGCATGTGGAGAAATAATTGTGGCTATAATAATAGCAAATAGTATTTTGTTTGTGAATGTTAAATTTGGGAATGTTTCATTTCTAGCAGAATTATCACTAAAGCTGCCTAAATGGAACAAAGCATGAGAGAGAAAAAGAAAAAAAAAAAAAAAAAAAAAAAACAGCCTACAATGATCTGTCTTCCCTAAAGTCATACTATCCTCTAATGGCAACCTAGGTGGGTCTAGCTTCTTCAGACATCCCCACGGGTTCTAGTGTCTGAGTTTTGTTTCAGCCTGGTCTCGTCCCATTCTCCTGAAAAATGGTCTTTTAAAACCCCTGCAGACATTCTTTGTCCTTATGTGATGGTGTGTTTAGGCTCTTATGGTCAAAGCAGTCCTGTAGGAGGAGCAGGAAATCAAGCCCCAGTCATCACAGCAAATGGTTCTGGCATTATCCCTTTATGTTTCCTAAGTGACAGCCAGAGGTGAAAGTAAGCCGGTATGATCCAGCACAGCATACCGTCAAGAGCCAATATGCCATACCGGACCATCTTCCCCAGGCTGGCGATTTAAAGGGCCTGGGGCTCCCGGCAGTGGCCGGAGCCCCGGGCCCTTTAAATTGCCACCATAGCCCCGCTGCTGGAGCCCTGGGTTAGTGGCGGCAGCCGGGGGCTCCGTCAACAATTTAAAGGGCCTGGGGCGGTAGCGGCGGGTGGTGTCCCATGCCTTTTAAATCGCTGCCCGAGCCCCGCTGCAGAAGCCCTGGGGTAGCGGCAGAGGTGCTCCGGTGGTGATTTAAAGGGCATGATATTTCACCCAGATATTTCACACAGAGAACATTGCCAACATACAGTATTAAAAAATTATTACAGGGCAGCTCGGTATTCAGTATGTGTCTGCTTATGGATACAGGCCTGATGGAGCTAATGTTTAGAAGCCCAGGTGGCTGCAAAAGGAAAAAAAAATATGGGTAATATGGACTCATTAGTTGCACAATTCTGTAGACCTTGAGGGGAAAAAAAATAGACAATGTCTTCACCGCAGAGTTAATTCAGGTGATCAGCACCCAGGCTGGTCCAGCCCAGGTGTGAACAGCCACACTACAAAGCCACTCAAGTTACTGGGTCCTCACTGGTGATGCACTGTGTGTATTGCTAAGACTTCTGGGAGCATAATACCATGGTTCTTTGTGCTACTCTAAACTCAGCCACTCTATTAATGTTTCCCAGTGGTCATGGGAGAACTTGTCTGTCCTTCAGAGCACACAGAGGGAATTGTGGGAAGGCATTGGAGGACTATTGATCAGTGAGTGGTTTAGCCTGCATCCTCACTGCAAAGTAGTTGGGTTAGCAGCCAGAGTGAAAGCCTCTCCCAGGCTCTAGTTTATAACCCCAAATGAGCCAGCTAGTCCAGGTTGAAAGCACCATTAAATTGGCTTGTGGGTGTGGAGAAGAGGGGACAATGGAGCAATAGCCAGTTAACAGCTTGGGTTAACTCTGTAGCAAAGATATACCCTAAAATATTTTTAAAGCTGGAGCAGTCCTCCAAGCAGTGTGATTTCAGGGCTTGACAATGCTTGCTAGAATGATGGAAGACTAAGAGTGATCCTCTGTTTAATGAATCAGCAAGGGAAATAGAAGCCCACTCTGCCAACTAGTGATGGCCAGGATCAACCCAATAAATTCTGGGATGGCAGAACTGTAAGCCAAAGCTGTTGGGTCTAGGACTGTGAAGTGATTAAAAAATTAATCATGATTAATCACGCAATTAAAAATATGAATTGTGAATAATCGCACTGTTAAATAATAATAGAATACCATTTAATTTTTTTTATATTTTCTATATTTTCAAATATATTGATTTCAATTACAACACAGAATACAAAGTGTACTGTGCTCACTTTATATTTATTTTATTTATAAGCATTTGCACTGTAAAAAAACAAAAGAAATAGTATTTTTCAATTCACCTAATACAAGTACTGTAGTGCAATCTCTTTTTCATGAAAGTTGAACTTACAAATGTAGAATTATGTATTAAAAAAACTGCATTCAAAAATAAAACAATGTAAAATTTTAGAGCCTGCAAGTCCACTCAATCCTACTCTTGTTCAGCCAACCACCAAGTTTGTTTACATTTGCAGGAGATAATGGTGCCCACTTCTTGTTTACAATGTCACCTGAAAGTGAGAATAGGCATTCTCATGGCACTGTTGTAGCTGGCGTTGCAAGATATTTACGTGCCAGATGCACTAAAGATTCATGTTTCTTCATGCTTCAGCCCCCGGGGACATGCATCCATGCTGATGACTGGTTCTGCTCGATAAACCAAAGCAGTGCGGACTGATGCACGTTCATTTTCATTATCTGAGTCAGATGCCACCAGCAGAAGATTGATTTTCTTTTTTGGTGGCTCCGGTTCTGTAGTTTCCACAACAGAGTGTTGCTCTTTTAAGACTTCTGAAAGCATGCTCCACACCTTGTCCCTCTCAGATTTTGGAAGGCACTTCAGATTCTTAAACCCTGGGTCAAATGCTGTAGCTATCCTTTAGAAATCTCACATTGGTATTTCCTTTGAGTTTTGTGAAATCTCAGTGAAAGTATTCTTAAAATGAACAACATGTGCTGGACCATCATGTGAGACTACTATAACATGAAATATATGGCAGAATGCGGATAAAACAGAGCAGTGGACATACAATTCTTCCCCAAGGAGTTCAGTCATAAATTTAATTAATGCATTATTATTTTAACGAGCGTCATCAGCAGGGAAGCACGTCATCTGGAATGGTGACCAAAGCATACGAATACAAAGGGGCATATGAATATTTAGCATATCTGGCATATAAATACCTTGTAATGCCAGCTACAAAAGTGCCATGCGAATGCCTGTTCTCACTTTCTGGTGGCAT
The DNA here is from genome assembly GCF_013100865.1 of Trachemys scripta elegans. NCBI lineage: Eukaryota > Metazoa > Chordata > Testudines > Emydidae > Trachemys > Trachemys scripta. The sequence continues at coordinate 7,760,999 of NC_048306.1, read as the reverse complement.
TGTAAATAAGAAGTGGGCAGCATTATCTCCTGCAAATGTAAGCAAACTTGTTTGCCTTAGCGATTGGCTGAACAAGAAGTAGGATTGAGTAGACTTGTAGGCTCCAAAGTTTTACATTGTTTTGTTTTTGAGTACCAAAAAAACCCCTATATTTGTAAGTTGCACTTCCATGACAAAGAGATTGCACTACAGTACTTGTATAAGGTGAATTGAAACATATTATTCTTTTATCATTTTTACAGTGCAAATATTTGTAATAAAAAATAATATACACTTTGATTTCAGTTACACAGAATACAATATATATGAAAATGTAGAAAAGGATCCAAAATATTTAATACATTTCAACTGGCCTTCTATTGTTTAATGGTGCAATTAAAACGATTAAATTTTTGAGTTAATTGCGTGAGTTAACTGCGATTAATCGACAGCTCTAGTTGGGTCACAACCTCAGTTAGCTTCCATTATGCCAGCAGAGGGCAAGAGTGGAAAGGTTTAGCTTTAAAAAATAAAATTAAAAAAAAAAACAACCCAGAAAACTATTCTGACAAAAGCCAAAGTATTCTCTTTGGGCCCAATTTTTATTTACCCACTAAAATCACTTTATACCATTTTGGTCAAAAAGATATGGTGGAAGAATGCACCATTACAAGGGTGGAGGGTGGATGGCAACACCTTGCTTCCGATATTCGATGATGCAGCAGATAAATGAACAAATCGAGATATCGATTTGTGACACATATGAAAGACCACCACTTTGGTAGTGCGAAGGGGCCATAAATGTAATTTGCATCCTTTCTAAGACCAGAGAAGTGTAAATGGTGAAAAGTGGTATAATCCAGTGGGTTTTAAGAACTGACACTATATATGTAAAATAAAATCTTGCTTTTATCATATGCTTTCTGGTCTCATATTAGACAAGATAGTTGGGATTATGTATTAAACAATGATGGAATGCAGCAAGAAAAGTTTCTTGTGCAATTAAAAGTACTTAATACATTTAAGGGTAGCAAAAGTGTTCCATTGCAGGCATGCTCAGAGAAAGATAAAAGGCTACAAATGCAGTCGCTTAGCTATGAACTTTATTATCCAAGTCACTGTAAATAAATGGCAGCATTCATCACCTAAATTAAATTCCAATAACGATAGTTGGGTCTCAGTTAGAAAACCCCTCTACTACTTTATTTTTCCTTTCCTGAGTTATTCCATTATGACTTTAAGTATCAGGGGGTAGCCTGCTATGTCATTATGACATTGTTAGCCAGGCATTCAAGTTAGGTGACTATAATTGAAATTAATAAAGTTCACATTATTCTTTTTTAATTTGTATGCACACTATATCATTTTTATATATCATGAGATTGAGAAAATAAAGCCACAGTGTGGTAGTTTCCTGTTATGAAAGTATTGCAGAGTGCACTATAACTAATGAGGTATCACACTGAAATATAATACAGATTATCATATAGTGGATTGATTTTACTGCAATTTCCTACTAATTGCTTGTTGGTATTTCAAGGTGAAGGCAACCTGGAGCTCAGACTTGCCCTCTGACATGTAGTACACAGTTCATCGGTTTATGAGAACAAGCAGGAAACAGCTCCTCTCTCTGCAGCCCAGAGGGAGGAAAGCATTTAAGCATGTGCTTAAACCAGAGGGACATAGGAATGGAAGGAATCTCCTGGGTCATAAAGTCCAGTCCCCTGCTGTCGCAGGCAACCCCCTCATATCATCCCACTCATACACGCACCATCTTAAAAAATAATTAGGTTGTTTGCCTCCACTACTCCTAGGGAAGACTGATGCAGAACCTAAAAGTCACATGAGGGCCTGTCATAACTATAAAGGGAAGGGTAACAGCTGTCCTGTGTACAGTACTATAAAATCCCTCCTGGCCAGAGACTCCAAAATCCTTTTCCCTGTAAAGGGTTAAGAAGCTCAGGTAACCTGGCTGGCATCTGACCAAAGGACCAATAAGGGGACAAGATACTTTCAAATCTTGGGGGGCGGAAGGCTTTTGTTTGTGCTCTTTGTTTGGGAGTTCGTTCGCTCTTGGGACTGAGAGGTACCAGACATCAATCCAGGTTCTCCACGTCTTTCTAAACAAGTCTCTCCTATTTCAAACTTGTAAGTAAATAGCCAGGCAAGGCATCGTAGTTTTCCTTTGTTTTCTCAACTTGTAAATGTACCTTTTACTAGAGTGTTTATCTTTGTTTGCTGTACTTTGAACCTAAGGCCTTGTCTACACTACGAGAGTAGTTCGATTTTACTTAAATCGAATTTTTGGAATCGATATTGCAAAGTCGAACGTGTGTGTCCACACTAAGGACAGTAATTCGACTTTGTGAGTCCACACTAACGGGGAAAGCGTCGACATTGGAAGCGGTGCACTGAGGGCAGCTATCCCACAGTTCCCGGAGTCCCCGCCGCCCATTGGAATTCTGGGTGGAGCTGCAAATGCCTTCTGGGTAAAAAAAAAAGGGGCCAGGGTGCTTTTGGGTAACTGTCGTCATCCGTCCATCACTCCCGCCCTCCCTCCCTCCCTGAAAGCGCCGGCGGGAAATCATTTCGCGCACTTTTCCAGTCATTGACAGCGCGGACGCCACAGCACTGTGAGCATGGAGCCCGCTGCAACCATCGCTGCAGTTGTGGCCGCTCTCAACGCCTCGCAGCTTATCATACAGGTTGCCCTGAGGCAGATGCAGAAAAGTCAGGCGAGGAGGCTACGTCAACGCGGTGATGGCCTGAAGTCTGAGAGTAGCACAGACCTCTCAGAAAGCAGGGGACCCAGCGCCGAGGACATCACGGTGGCAATGGGTCATGTTGATGCCGTGGAACGGCGATTCTGGGCACGGGAAACAAGCACTGAGTGGTGGGACCGCATAGTGCTGCAGGTCTGGGATGAATCACAGTGGCTGCGAAACTTCCGCATGCGGAAGGGAACTTTCCTTGAACTTTGTGAGTTGCTGTCCCCTGCCCTGAAGCGCAATGACACCCGGATGCGAGCAGCCCTGACTGTCCAGAAGCGAGTGGCCATAGCCCTCTGGAAGCTTGCAACGCCAGACAGCTACCGGTCAGTCGCGAACCAGTTTGGGGTGGGCAAATCTACCGTGGGGGTTGTTGTGATGCAAGTAGCCAAGGCAATCGTTGATGTACTGCTGCCAAAGGTAGTGACCCTGGGAAACTTGGAGGCGATCATAGATGGCTTCGCAGCGATGGGATTCCCAAACTGCGGTGGGGCCATAGATGGAACTCACATCCCTATCCTGGCACCGGAACACCAGGCCAGCCAGTACATTAACAGAAAGGGCTACTTTTCCATGGTGCTGCAAGCACTGGTGGACCACAGGGGACGTTTTACCAACATCTACATGGGATGGCCGGGCAAGGTTCATGACGCTCGTGTTTTCAGGAACTCTGGTCTGTTTAGACGGCTGCAGCAAGGTATTTACTTCCCGGACCACAAAATAACTGTTGGGGATGTGGAGATGCCTATAGTCATCCTCGGGGACCCAGCCTACCCGCTAATGCCCTGGCTCATGAAGCCCTATACAGGTGCCCTGGACACTGAAAAAGAACTCTTCAACTACCGGCTGAGCAAGTGCAGAATGGTGGTGGAGTGTGCTTTTGGACGTCTCAAGGGGAGATGGAGAAGCTTGCTGACTCGCTGTGATCTCAGCGAAACCAATATCCCCATTGTTATAGCAGCTTGCTGTGTGCTCCACAATCTCTGTGAGAGCAAGGGGGAGACCTTTATGGCGGGGTGGGAGGTTGAGGAAAATAGCCTGGCTGCTGATTACTCACAGCCAGACAGCCGGGCGATTAGAAGAGACCAGCGGGAAGCGCTGTGCATCCGGGAGGCTTTGAAAGCAAAGTTCCTGAGTGAGCAGGGTAACCTGTGACTTTAAAGTTTGTGTACAGAGAAGCCGAACCTGCCCCCGTTTCTTTACCCAGTTCATGTTGACTATCCTATCCAGTTACATACCCCCTTCACCCCACTTCCAACACACGTTTCAAAATAAAAATAGTTCTACTTTGTTAAAGCACACCGTTTTCTTTAATACTGTTTTCGCGGGAATTTTTTAAAACTGGGACGCAGACTGTGGTGCGGAGCGGGTGTAGTGTAGTCGCGCGAATGCAGCTTCTAAACTCAAGGACTGACAGGCTCCGCTGCGGTGGGATGGTTGTTTCAACGGAGCCTGTCACCCCTCCTGATAGGGACTGTGTGTATGGGGGGTCTATGTGACTTAGTGGCAGGGGGAGGACGGTTACAGATCCCCTGCTGTGTGGCTCTGTGATCCTGCCTAAGGACCGCCGCTTAAGATCTCTAACTGCCCTCCCCTGCCACAAAGTCACAGAGCAACCCTCCCCCCACCACATAACATGAAAACAACCTCGCAGACTAACCAGGGTAAGTAGTCACTGCATCACTGCACTATGTATGTGCCCTGCTGCTGTGCCTGCCCCCGACTATGTACCCTGCCAAAGGTGACTGTCCTGTCCAATTACCAACCCCCTTTCCCCCCCTCCTCCAAAAGAACATGATGGAAACAGTAGTTAACAGAAACATATTTTTTATTATCAACTACACATGGAACTGGGAAGTGAAACTTGGACGGGGGCTTGTGTCAGGCGGGAAGGAAAGAACTTGTCAAACTTTGGGGAATGTGCTCGAGCTCTCTGCAGGGGTGGAGTGAGAGTTAGCAGGGACTCTGCCGCCTCTCCTTCTGTGCACTTTGGGTGAGGGGAGTATGGGACTTGGTGGCGGGGGAGGGCGGTTAGAGATGGACTGCAGCGGGGCTCTGTCCTCCTGCCTCCGTTCCTGCAGAACATCCACAAGGCGCCGGAGCGTGTCCGTTTGCTCCCTCAGTAGTCCAAGCAGGGTTTGAGTCGCCTGCTGGTCTTCCTGACGCCACCTCTCCTCCCGATCCATGTTGGCTTGGTGCATTCGGGTCAAGTTCTCCCGCCACTGGGTCTGCTGTGCTGCCTGGGCTCTGGAGCAGGCTATAAGCTCTGAGAACATGTCCTCCCGTGTCCTCTTCTTCTTACGCCTAATCCTCCCTAGCCTCTGGGAGTGTGATGACAGGCTAGGTTGTGAGACAGTCGCAGATGGGGCTGTGGGAATGGGAAAAAGGGAGTGAATTCCTCAGAAAGATAAATGTAGTTGTGAACAAAGAACATAGTCTTTCTCTGTGAACAGGACCATGCACAGCACCTATCACATGCGCACTCAGCACAAGGTCGAATTCTCGGCCTTCGCATTCAGTGTCTGGGGTTTTGCAGAGCACATTTGAGAACCGTGTCAGGACAACGGAATTTCTCTTGCACGCAGACATGGTAAGCCGTAGATTCGTGGCAGCTTAAAACTTTAATAGTAGCAATGGCCTCATTTCACATTGAAATCAATGTCGGTCCCTGCTGCCAGCAATCCAGCAAGCAGGAAGTCTGCTCCTGTCCCACACCCTCGCGGCTGTCCCCGGGAACGATCCCTTTCGGCTGCCCCTCTCCCGCCTCCACCGCGTGGCTGCAAACCAGCGGTTACAGTTCTGTAAAGGAACGGTAAAGCAGTCCCAACACTAACATTCCCCTACCTCATTCAAAGCAGGTCATCATGAGCGACATCACCCTCATGAGGATCTCTGAGAGCGACAGACAGAGAATGCTCCGGGAAAGCCTCCAAAGACCAGGGCCGTATGCCGCCATGCTGTGCCAAGCAATGATTCCGGAGTACTTGCTAGTCTCGTGGCGCGGCAACGTGTCCTACTACGGAGGACCCAATAAGGCCGCTCTCCCCAAGAACCTAATGCAGCGGATTTCAAATTACCTGCAGGAGAGCTTCCTTGAGATGTCCCAGGAGGATTTCTGCTCCATCCCCGGACATATAGACCGCATGTTACTGTAGCTGCAGTAGCAGGGACTAAACAGTAGAGCGGCTTGGGCAGGACAATCATGCAAAACCGGACATTGCTAGATTTTTTTTCAATAGTTGCACTGCCCATGACTGAACCGTAAAGTTAATCAAACTAATCATGAGAAACCCATTTTTTAAATTGTTAATATTCATGTTCTGTTACAAATAAATGTTTAGATGTTTACAACACTTACTGGATGATCCTTCACCAGATTCTGTGTCCGGGGTAACGGCTGGGGAGGGTTGGTAGGGGATCTCTGTAAGGGTGATGAAGAGATCCTGGCTGTCGGGGAAATCAGCGTTGTGAGCGCTGTCGACTGCCTCGTCCTCCTCATCTCCTTCCTCATCTTCCCCGTCCGCTAACATGTCCGAGGATCCGGCCGTGGACACTATCCCATCCTCAGAGTCCACAGTCAGTGGTGGGGTAGTGGTGGCGGCCGCACCGAGGATGGAATGCAGTGCCTCGTAGAAACGGGATGTCTGGGGATGGGATCCGGAGCGTCCGTTTGCCTCTTTGGTCTTCTGGTAGCCTTGCCTCAGCTCCTTGATTTTCACGCGGCACTGCGTTACATCCCGGCTGTATCCTCTCTCTGCCATGTCTTTAGAGATCTTCTCATAGATCTTTGCATTCCGTCTTTTGGATCGCAGCTCGGAAAGCACGGACTCATCGCCCCACACAGCGATGAGATCCAAGACTTCCCGATCAGTCCATGCTGGGGCCCTCTTTCTATTCTGAGCTTGCACTGCCATCAGTGCTGGAGAGCTCTGCATCGTTGCCAGTGCTGCTGAGCTCGCCACGATGTCCAGACAGGAAATGAGATTCAAACTGGCCAGACAGGAAAAGGAATTCAAATTCAAATTTTCCCGGGGCTTTTCCTGTGTGGCAGTTCAGAACATCCGAGCTCTTACTGCTGTCCAGAGCGTCAACAGAGTGGTGCACTGTGGGATAGCTCCTGGAGCTATTAGCGTCGATTTCCATCCACACCTAGCCTAATTCGACATGGCCATGTCGAATTTAGCGCTACTCCCCTCGTCGGGGAGGAGTACAGAAGTCGAATTAAAGAGACCTCTATGTCGAACTAAATACCTTTGCGGTGTGGACGGGTGCAGGGTTAATTCGATGTAACGGCGCTAACTTCGACATAAACGCCTAGTGTAGACCAGGCCTAAGACTAGAGGGGAGTCCTCTGAGCTCTTTAAGTTTGATTACCCTGTAAAGTTATTTTCCATACTGATTTTACAGAGATGATTTTTACCTTTTTCTTTAATTAAAAACCCTCTTTTTAAGAACCTGATTGATTTTTTCCTTGTTTTAGATCCAAGGGGGTTGGATCTGTATTCACCAGGAGTTGGTGGGAGAAAGAACGGGGGATGGTTAATTTCTCCTTGTTTTAAGATCCAGGGGGTTTGGATCTGTATTCACCAGGGAATTGGTGAAAAGTTTCTCAAGGCTTCCCAGGGAGGGAATCCATTGGGATGGTGGCAGCGGACCAGAGCTAAGCTGGTAGTTAAGCTTAGAAGTTTTCATGCAGGCCCCTACATTTGTACCCTAAAGTTCAAAGTGGGGATACAGCCTTGACAGGTCCCAATGACATTTGAACTCACCCCAGAGGTTTAGAAAACCAGTTCTCTAACCACTGAGCTATAGAGTCACACGTGGTAGGGAATGTCTGACTTAAGCATGTGCTGAAGTGTTTTCTTGACCTGAGGCCCCATAGGTCCTGGAACTAGGGGGATTGCCACATCCCCTGGCTTGAAGTGGTTTCCATCATATACAGGGTTTAGGTTTACAGTTTGGTTCAATGGCTCTCAGCACCCCCACGATACAAATTGTTCCAGCCCCCCTGTGAGGCCCAGAAGAATAAATGCAGATAATATAGTAATAAAGTTGCTTTACAAAGCACACACTGATGAATGCACTACCTAAAAGGACTGAGATTTGAGTGAGAACACTTAACAGGTTTAACCAGAAGACTGTGCCTTGATATACTGCTTTCGATCAGATTTATTACTACAGCAATATACCAATATAATATAACTAAGGCAGCCGTTGTTTTCAACCCATGTACCAATGCTTTGCTCTGTGAAATAAAATTACCATTTCGTATTTCCAAAGAAGGGGAAAGAGATCATTCCTCCTCAAAGCATCTCCTTTCTCCCTGGGCAGGTCTTCACTACCCGCCGGATCGGGTATCTATCGGGGGTCTAGTGAAGACGCGATAAAATCGATCCCTGATCGCGCTCCCCGTCAACTCCGGAACTCCAGCTCATGAGAGGCGGAAGCGGAGTCGACGGGGGAGTGGCAGCGGTCGACTCGCCGCCGTCCTCACAGCCAGGTAAGTCGATTTAAGATACGCCGAGTTCAGCTATGTTATTCGCGTAGCTGAAGTTGCGTATCTTAGGTTGATTCCCCCTTTCCCGCCCCCGCTAGTGTAGACCTGGGCCCTGTCTCAGTGCTCACCCATTGCTGAAAAAAATGCTAGGCCTCATGATTGGTGTACAGAGCCCTCAACGGACGGTGGTTCTGGGAGGCCTTCGGAGGTAGAGGGCCCCCCCAGCCTGTAACTCTCCCCAAGCCTGACACACTCATTGCCCCAACACTGTTGTTATCTGTATCTCCTGGGTGTCAGGTGTAAACTGGCAACATGCTAATCCCAAATATCATAGTGTGATGTATGTGTGGGTTGTGTACACAGCATTGTAGATGTGTGCTGGAGATATGTTCTTCAACCGTGTTCAACCTGCCCTAGACACAGGAATGTGTGTTTCTCTGTCAGACTGGTGTGGTTACCGGACAAGTAAAATACAATTACATAAGCTAAACAAACTTGGGAGAAGGCCATTTAACAATCATGCCCAGGGACAGAATCTGCAGCCTAGGAAGCCTTCCTGGTTCTTGAGACTTTGGGAGCAAACAGACCTTGTAGCTATTCACCTCTAAGGGGACATAAGGTACAGCACCCTTTGAGCCTGTGAATGTTGGATTCTCTAGTCTGAAGGACGCTGGTAACTTTCTCTAAGCAGTTTTCTTACATCAAGATTGTAACTTGCTGAGATTAAGTTTTAGTCACTAGAAAGCATGTTTTATTTTGTATTGTTTGCAAACAGAACCTGTCTCTTTCTCTTGCTTAGTGTCACTTAAATCTCTCCTCTTTGTTAATAAACTTATTTGTGTTTTATTACAAAGCTCTCTCAGTGGTGTGTATTAAAGTGAACCATGAGTGTTCAGCATGTCAGGGAACGGACAGCTTAGTAGCAAAGCTCTCACTCTTGTAGAGGCAGAGCGTTAACACAGACCAGTCTCTCGGTTCTGGTCATTCTGAACATGACAACTCACTGACGTGAGTGTCTTCAGTGAGGTACTGAGCATCTGAAATTTCCAGGGAAATTAATAGGAGTGCAAGACATTCATCATCCGGTGGGGGATGGTCAGTACTCCACAGGACAATGCTCTAGTTAAAAGAGGGCTTAATTCATAGAAGTCCTCAGGCCTGTGGTTCCTTCTGGCCATATAAACTATAAGCACCAGACCATAAGAGCACATGTAGTGTATTTATTCCATAGCCCTGCCTTATGTGCAGAGGACTGGATTAGGTGACCTATTGAGGTCCCTTCCAGTCATACACTTCTATGATTCTACGTCCATGACAGGAACGTTGGGCCTCAGGCTTGCATTTTAGCAACTAATGTATTTTTAAAAATCCAGAACAATCAATTCCTGATTAAATTACCTGCACATCCTTTAGCTGGAACCAGATTTTGTTCTGAGAAAGCAAGTCCCTCTAGAGATGGCAACATCTGGTTGTCTTGACACACATGCAGTTCCAACAACCAATTTCAGGGAAGAATTAGCTTCTATTTCTCTGCAACCAAAGCAGGACACCACACAACTGTGTGTCAGTTCCCAGCTTCTTACATGCTTCTTGAGTTTCCTTTACAGCTCTAACAGCATCCATCTATAGTCCAGAATCTCCAGTTTCACAATCAGCCCCAAACCTTAGCTTGCTTTATAATCTCTGGCTGCAAATGAGGAAATCTGAATTTAAAATTCTGATTAATTGTTCTACTGACCCCTCAATTTCTCTTTCTAGGTGTCTTGATGAGCTTCCACTAGGTTTCTTCCACCTTTGAAATGCTTTTTTAAAAAGTCTCTAATATTTAAACAAACTTTGACACAAATAGAGGAAGACCCAAAAAACATTTTGGTTCACCTTACCATAGACGGTATCACAAATAAAATAATGAAAATTTTGAAGGCTACATTTTCACTAAGCCAAAACGAAGTATTCTACATTGCCATTCAGTGACACTAAGAGGCACAACATTGAGAGCCAAAGTGCCAGAGCCTTCCTGGGTCATTGCTAAAACTAATTTCCCCATACTGATTTCCCTCTACTGTTACTCACACCTTCTTGTCAACTGTTTGAAATGGGCCACCCTCATTACCACTATAAAAGTGATTTTTCCTCCTTTGGTATTCTGTTAATTGAATTGTCTCATTAGCACTGACCCCCCACACTTGGTAAGGCAACTCCCATCTTTTCATGTACTGTGTATATATACCTGCTACTGTATTTTCCACTGCATGCATCTGATGAAGTGGGTTTTAGCCCACGAAAGCTTATGCCCAAATACATTTGTTAGTCTCTAAGGTGCCAGAAGAACTCCTCGTTGTTTTCGCTGATACAGACTAACACGGCTACCACTCTGAAATCTGAGAGCCCTCCTAGTAAATCTGCTACCTAAACACAGATCATTCAGTGAGAAGCCTACTTTGGAGGAACAAGAGGGATTAAAATCATGGCAGCTGCATCTAAATTGTCAAAGAACAGCAAATAACTCTACCACTGGGATTCACTGTGAAACATGGCTAATGTAATATATTCCAGCACATTTCCACCAGCCCACTGGTGCAAAGAAATTTACGATTGGTCAAGTGATAAATAACGGGAAACAGTTTTTATTCTCTAATTTTGTATCCGTCAGTTGGACTGTGTTTGTCCAATGGAGACTGTAAATATTATTCTTTTTATGGTATTATTGTACCTCCGAGGAGTCTCAGTGATGGACCAAATCCAAACGGTCTGCCAGAAGCCATCTACCAATGCCAAACTTTTCTTCTGGAGTAAACATCTTTGTACATGCTCGGGGAAGCAAAGAGAGCAGAGTCTGTTAGATCTACCCTTTGCGAAACAATATGAATGAACAAAATCAACAGAGTGTCTATCATATGGCAGTGCTGGTTGGCAATTAATTGCTCGTGTTTAGACACATGCACGTCATTCACAATTTAAAAGAATCGCTGCTGCTTCATGGTGAGGGCTTTAGTGGGGGAAAAGATAACAAAAGGAATACACTTACTCTACCCTACCTTGCCATACAGGAGGCATACATAATATTGTAGCCAACACTCCTCAAACACAGGAGGAAGCTTGTACCACCAGCTTCATTAGAAAGAGATGGCTCCCCAGTGACCACCTCTCCCCTCCACTGCATAAATGATGGTTTCTTCATTATGCAGTCTTAATGCTATCAAACTGGCCTCTCCCTCCCTCCTGTCAATACAGCACTGGCTCTAGAAACCTTAATTGAGTGAGTCCATCCAATCACTGGTGGGTTCTGACCTACAATGTTCTGAATGTCCTGTGGCACCTTTAAGCCTAACAGATGTATTGGAGCATAAGCTTTCATGCGTGAATACCCACTTCATCAGACACATGTAATGGAAATCTCCAGAGGCAGGTATAAATATGCAGGCAAGAATCAGTCTGGAGATAACGAGGTTAGTTCAGTCAGGGAGGGTGAGGTCCTCTGCTAGCAGTTGAAGTGTGAACACCAAGGGAGGAGAAACTGCTTCTGTAGTTGGCTAGCCATTCACAGTCTTTGTTTAATCCTGATCTGATGGTGTCAAATTTGCAAATGAACTGAAGCTCAGCAGTTTCTC